>NC_089855.1:2905000-2960000 GCF_036373705.1 Amia ocellicauda
TACCACCCCACACATCACCCCACACAGCACTGTACCACCCCACACAGCACCCCACACAGCGCTGTACCACCCCACACTGCACTGTACCACCCCACACAGCACTGTACCACCCCACACAGCACCCCACACAGCACTGTACCACCCCACACATCACCCCACACTGCACTGTACCACCCCACACAGCACTGTACCACCCCACACACCACCCCACACAGCACTGTACCACCCCACACAGCACCCCACACAGCACTGTACCACCCCCCACACAGCACTGTACCACCCCACACAGCAACCCACACTGCACTGTACCACCCCACACAGCACCCCACACAGCACCCCACACAGTGCTGACCATCCCACACAGTGCTGTACCACCCCACACAGCACCCCACACAGCGCTGTACCACCCCACACTGCACCCCACACAGCAACCCACACAGCGCTGACCATCCCACACAGTGCTGTACCACCCCACACAGCACCCCACACAGCACTGTACCACCCCACACTGCACCCCACACACTGTTTCTGTGGCCCTGTGTCTCGAGAGGTGCCAGCCCTGCCCACAGAGCAGCACCCGGGCCAGGGGCAGCCACACACAGCGCTGGGCTCCTGCCAAGGCGGGCCACTGGGCCGCTGGGCCGCTGGTTAGGAGGAGAGCAGGAGAATAACTCAGCTTTGGTTCTCGTCAATAATTCACGAGGCTGTATTGTGTGGATTCTCTTAACTGCTGCTTAAAAGTAATTAATTGATTTTCTGACATATCAGTTAACAGCGCGGGGCTCTGACACAGCGCAGCTCTGCGCCCCCTCCTCACACTCGCTGCCAACCCCCCCGCCCGGCAAACACTGCGCCACACAACATCCCCGAGCACAAACAGCCCTCTCTCTCTCTCACTCCCTCGCTCTCTGGCTTCCTCATTAAACAATAGCTGTATTTGCATGGCAGTGTCACACAAATAAAACTCGCAACAGAAATGTTTACTTAAGAGCGTAAGTCCCTCTCTCTCTCTCCCTGTTCCAGGCATTTGTTTATTGTTATGATGTATAATTTCTTTATCTCTGTGTCCTTCCTCTGCTCAGTAAAATCTTGTTCCCACAGTAAACAAATCCGGGGTGTCAGTGCCAGCACCCGGAGTGTGAACCCCATTCTCACCCTGTTGCCCAGGGGCTGAGGGGCACTGTGACGTGTCCTGCAGAGGAGTAACGCGTGTGTTTACTTCGGTGGCACAGGAGCCCGGCCACTGGCATGCGTGTGCTCAGAGTCTGAGACAGTGCTGTGCGCAGCTCAGCACACACACAACCCCCGGCAGCGTGGCGACAGTGTTGAGTGCCTGGCGAAAGGCTTAACGCTGAGAGAGTGACTTACATGTTCACCTCAACGGCAGGGCTGCAGAGGGAGGGAGGGAGGGAGGGAGAAAGAGGGGCTCATTGACTGGGCTGAAAGTACCCTTCCTGATTCCTCAGTTCTTAGAGGGTCACATGATGACCTCCTGCTGTATCGGTTCTCGCATGAGTCACCGGGACAATCTACCAGAGAGTGCATTAGGGTCGGCTCTGTCTTCTGCTCCGTGTTTTTATACCTGTTCCCATGTCAGGGGCTCTGTGCCCTGGTCAGTGTTGGCACTGGGCAATACATCTGGTCTGAACGTTCTGGTGGGCTGTGCTCTGCTGTGTGTCGGTGGTCCTGTGTGACCGTGGCTGGCTGTGCTGGGCTGGGTGCTTGGCTGTATTTACTGTGGATCCTGCAGCTGCGGCCCAGGAGTCACTGAGGCCGGCGGGGGCCACGCTCACAGTGCAGCGAGGTGTTTATGTCTGCGCGGTCTGTCAGGATGCTCTGGGAACGCGGGGAGTGTCTGGGTTCCCTGTCCCCAGCTGTATTGACATTGCAGGACCACCCCCATGGCCCCGTGTGACACAGATTGACGTCAATGGCCTCGTCTGCCGTCTTTCCCATGGACGTCACACGGCTCCACTGTCCCCTCGCTCAGGTGGTAGGCTGGACCCCAGTGCAACCCGGGGCCACTCGGAACATGAGAAAGGTTATGGCAGAGGGGCCGGTTGGGCCTGTCCGGTTGCCTGTTCGCTTCTTGATGGGACAGTCCAGCAGGCCGGGTCTTTCAGCTTTGTTCCAGACACCTGCCACTGTCTGTGTAGAGCATCGTCTCCATCCTATATGGACCTGCGCTGCATGTCAGACAGCAGAGTGACACAGTCAGTGTGTCAGGGGGTTCTCAGTGACACAGTGGAGAAGCTGCAGCTGACCTGGGACAGGGCTGAGCTGACAGACCGGTCAGTCCATGCCACAGCTGCATCTAGGAGAGGAAATGGGCCACATCTCTCTGCTCAAAGAGCTGTGAGAGGCACAAACTGTGGGGTCTCCGCTGGGAGCAGATTGGATCTGATCAGATACCGGACTGAGCACAATGACCAGAAACTCGTGGGTTCTGGATTCGAATGCAGGGCAAATGCAGAAGCACATATTGTGGAAAATAAACCAGGTGTGAACTGTGCGCAGATGTGGTGTTTTTAGTAGCCAGCAGACCCTGTTATAGAGAACATCCTCGGAGGAGGAGGAGAGGAGGAACAGGCGGACCTCCTGTTTTCTCAGACTCCTGCTGATGCCTGTGTGTTTACTACCACCCCCCTACTCCTCCTGCCAAGCCGTGCCACACAGAGGAACCGTTCACGGCAACGAGTCACCGTCCACTGAGTCGTCTCTGTCAGTGTCCCAGCAAAGAGTGGCTATTCGGAGAACACGGGTTAGATTCTTGAGCTATCTGTGTGTCTGTGAGTGTGTGCGTGTGTGTGTGTGTGTCTGTGTGTGTGCGGGTGTCTGTGTGTGTGTGTGTGTGTGTGTGCGTGTGTGTGTGTGTGTGAGTGTGTGCGTGTGTGTGTGAGCAGCTGTCTAGTAAAAGGTAGGCCCTGTTATGTTTTAAGTTATAACACACATACAGATGACCAGACGCTGACTCCACTACAGCACAACACATAGCCCTGAGACGCAGGGAGAGAGAGAGAGAGAGAGAGAGAGAGAGAGAGAGAGAGAGAGAGAGAGAGACAGTGGGTGAGACCACTCTGGAGGCAGCTGTGCAGCCATTTACTTCACACTCATAGTGAGAAAGCATCACGCACACGGGGCTCAGGACAGGATCTCGGGACCGACCCCTCGTTAGCACCCATTAACCCATTAACACCGCGAGTGTGGCCAGGTTGGAGGGGCGGGGACCTCATTCCTCACAGTGTCCCTCCCCCTGTGTCCTGCCGCCCCCCCGCCCTGCACCGTTACACTGCATTAGGAGGAGGAAGAGGAGGTCGGGGCCACAGGCTGTGTGCTCCCCAGAGTCCCATCCGGCCACGTTAGCAGCTAACAGCACACTGTTACTGTGGGGGGGTGCAGGCTGCAGACTGCCCCTCTGTGAGCGATAAACCTCATCAGCCAATTAACACCCCCCACCCTCCTGCTCCTCCCCCCTGCGGCACACAGGCCTGGGGCCACAGAAACACCTCAAATTCGGTGCTAAGTCAGGGAGACAGACGATGAATTCTGAATGACAGATTTCAGGTTCGCATGTGACAGGAGGGCAGGAGGGCAGAGATTGCCAGCCACCGCCCCGCTCAGGAACGGGAGATCGAGGGGGCGCACTGTCCACGTGGTTTAAGGCTCCCCGCCAGCATGCCAATCACTGCGTCCCTCTGTCCAGCCCAAACAACAACAATGACTACAGCAAGGTCAAGCCCACAGCACACTAGAGTCAGCCATGACTGTTACAAACACCGCAGAAGGGTTTTGACACATCGTTTGTCCTCACTCTGTGGACTGGGCCTGAGTCAGGGTGTGTGGTGGTGACGGGCCTTGTGCCGACACAGGAGAGAGGCAGACAGCACACACCTGTCCTCAGTGCCACTCTCCTGAACCTCAAGCAGAATCGGACGCCGGACCTCAGGCCTGGGTCCGGCCCCGTGCTCAGAGCGCTGTCCTGGAGGACGAGCAGGGGAAGAGAGCAGCTGCTGAATAATTCAGGAGCCTCGGAGAAGAGCAGAAAACACAGGATTTTTTCTTTCTTTCCAGAAACAGCGGATTGATTTTCTGACACAATCTATAAGGATCTGCTCGGAGCAGAGCCACCGGGACACCGAGCCACCCTCGCGAGCCCTCCTGCATCCCTCCTCCACACATCTGTCTCTCCTGCCCTCCTTCTCCATCTCTCTCTTCCTCTCTCACAGGGATGAAGGACAGACTGCCCACCCCCCACCCCCGGCCCGGCATCCTGGATAGATGGACCGGGATTCTCACGCTGACAGTCTGAGCACAGGCGGTGGGAGTGAGAACAATTGCCACAACAACACAGCGGCAGACACACGGGCACGACCACGCACACACATGTACATCCGTCGCCAGAAGAACAGTAGAAATATCCCACGGGACAGAGCAGGGACGGGACAATAATGCTGCTCGAGTCTGATGAACAGATGAAGCCGGTGTGATGACAGTCCGTCCCCGTGTTTGCGGCGGGGGTGTGGTGAAGACAGCAGCTGTCCTGCACAGACGCTGAGGTCCTGTGTGAGGAGCTGTCTGAGCCGTGTTCAGATCCAATCGCTCAGTGGCTGGGAACTAAACACCCTGAACACGGGCCGCATCTACCGGACCGCACGCCTGCCACAGCGCTACACTTCAATACAGGGCTGCAGCTCTGTGGATCTCTCATTATTATTATTATTATTATTATTATTATTATTATTATGATTTATAAATAAATACAATTACACACACACATTTTGCATCACCTGTAGTGAACTCACCAGCACACACACACACACACAGGCACACGCACACACACACACACAGGCACACACACACGCACACATGCACACGTACGCACACACACACACACGCATACACGCATGCACGCACTCACACGCAGACACACACGCACACGCGCACACACACACACACACCTACAGAGGCCAGAGGGCTGGTGCCGTTCAGCAGCTCAATTATGCGCTGGATTATGGAAATCAATACTGACCTTGGTGCTTGGCTTTTTAAAATGTTTTATTATTAATTGCAGGGGATGTTGTCCTCCCCTCCTCCCCGCGCCTCCCTGCTCCTCTCAGCTCTCCGGCCTCCCTGGTGCTGGCGCTCACATGGCCCCCTGCCCTCTGCCAGGCTGTGCCCGCCTGGCTCCTCCGCCCCTCGCGGGCCCTGCGCCGCGCTGCCTGCCTGGAGCGCTGAGTATCGACGACGAGGGGAGTGGGGGGGCAGAGCGCCAGTGGGCTCAGCCTCCAGGCGCAGTTTAGTGAAGTTTGAATGGATGATGGGGGGCAGTGGGGCGGAAACGCAGCGGGGAGAGGGACACACGCCATGCCTCTCCCGACAGCAGAGGAACAGGGACGGCGACGGGGGACAGCAGGCACCAGCCGTCACTCACGAGACCCGGACAGGGATGGCACAGAACACTGCCCCCCCATGTGCCAATCCCCACTGTGACACACAGAGGCCTGAACACGTCCAGGGTGGCACCACACAATACAGCTTCACAGACAACACCCGGCCAATAAAAATAAAAATAAAATGAATGAATGCAGTCCACTCGCTCTAGTTGGTTTCTCTTTCTCTCTCAGCAGGACGAAGGTTGCTTGTCTTATCTTCACACTCATGGTGCGTTATGGGTAGAATGTGTGGCTACTGTATGTCGCCTTGGGCTGGTGAAGCGGGTCTGTCTGTGCCGAGGTGCGGGGGGGCAGCACAGGGAGCGCCGGTCTCTGTCAGGGCCGGGCCGTGCGCTGGCCTGGCTCACACTGCCAGGGGATGGTGGCACACTGATGATCCGTGGCCGTGGGGCAGGAACAGGGGGATGAAGGAGGGATTGAGGGAGGAGATCCGGGAGGAAACGAGAACCAGCAGTCAGAAAAGAAAAGGACGGTGCTCGCCCTCGTACCGCAGCGCTCCCACAGGGAGCCACAGAGTGAGGGAGAGAGTAGCACTGCCACTCCAGGCCAGGGCAGGGCCCCTGTTCACCCAGGTCACTGCACCAGGCCAGGGGTTCGGCACAGACAGAGGTGGACGGGTCGCCTCTCTTTGCCCTTCACACACCTGTGTTCAGCAGAGGGCATCGCCTCCTGTCTGCCCTTCAGCCACTCAACTGAGGACCACATTTAATCGCCCGGCTGCTGGAGGCGGTGTGGAGGCCGAGCACAGGGGGCACTGAGAAGGGCCACACCGTCCACGCCGGCCAAGGGGTGATTCAGATCCACGGGCTCTGCCACGGGCACCCACACTGATACCAGAGCAGCACAGTCCAGCGCACGGCTGCCCAGCGGTGCGGAGCGGCACTGTGGTGCAGCCAGTTGAAGCGTGCCACTACCCCCCTCGTCCTGCAGCGGGACGAGAGGCTGCTGCTCAATAAAAGTAATTAGTGAGCCACAAAATCAATTAACGGTGCTGAGTGCCCCCCAGCACGCGGACGGTCCCAGGCAGGACTTTCCCAGCCTCTGCCATCTCCAGTCACTCAGACGGACACAGACCCCCTTCTCTCCATCGTTTCCTTCCCACTCAAGTTTGAGAAGTTTCTCTCGGATGGAGGGGCGGCCAGGTGGAAGGAAGAGCGAGAAAGTAAAGTGAGAGGAGAAGGAAGGGGTGATAACTGAGGCGGGGGGGTCTTCGCAGCTCCTTATTTCGAGAAGCATCAAGGGCGCTAACGAATGAATAAATAAACGAGTAGAGAGGCTTCCGAAGCAGCGAACACGACAGCGCGGCCGGGCCAGCGCCTGTGATGCTCGGCTCGTTAACCACGCTCTGACGAGGGGGGGGTCATTCGCAGATCGCAGTATTCCCGGCGGACAGGGGGGCGGCTAGGCCCCTCCATTACCGAGGGGGGGGACGAGGGGCTGTGGTCGAGGCTGCCCGCCACCTCCCCGCCACCGTGCTGCAGTGTTGACAGCTTGATGGCTTATTCCTGTCGCGGTTTCCCCGGCTGTTCGGTAATGGCAGCGTGGCGCAGCATGGGGGGCAGCGCTCTGCGCCCGTCCTGTCCGCTCAGCATCAGCGGCGCCGCGGTGCGAGAGACACGGGAGAGACACACAGGGGCCGCCCGCGCCATGACTCCTCGCTGATCCCTCGCTTCTTGGCGACACGGCAAAACTTTTCTCTCAACGTGCCTCTTCTACCACGTCCCTGTCCCCCCCCATGCCGCCTCACACAGAAATATCACGTAAGATGTCCGCTGTCGGGGATGTGGACCGCGTGAAGAACCCCCGCTGTCGTTGTGTTTACGAATATTCAAACTCAGTAGAATAGAAATGGAAGTGAAGCGTCTGACATTGACTTTCTCCCCAGAACTGTATTATCAATGTCGAAAAGCAGCGGCACGGCATCTCTGTGCCGAGGCAGCACGCAGCACCGAGGTGGGCGGGGGGGCGCTCTGTGGTCATGGGCTGGGAAGCGACAGGGTCCCACCAGTGTCTCGGGGTGTCTCTCCGCCGGTGCAGAGCTACTCACTGTGCCATGTTAATGTGTGGCTGGGCTGGTGGCCGCTGATCTCCCATCTCAACACACCCCAAACCAGCCAGAGCGCCCTCAGCCCCCCCGACACCGAGGACCGGCACGGTGACTGCGGGACGCCGAGCCTGGTTAGCCGTGCAGCGCTGTGGCCCGGCCCTGTCAGCGAGACGCCCACCGCACCGCTGGGGAGAGAGCCAGAGCAACACAGACATGGGGTCCCAACCACAGTGAGGGCCAGGACAGCGGTGGGTTCGGGGTCCGGGCTGGAAGCGGGCGGAGAGAGAGAGAGAGAGAGAGAGGGAGGAAGGAAGGAAGGAAGGAAGGAAGGAAATGAGCAGTGCTGTATCGGAGGGGCTCTTCCTCAGGATCACATGTGCGGCTTAGACTCCAGATCGGGGATCAAACAGGCGGTCGGCTCTCTGATCTCATGCCAGAGCTCCACATGACATCTCCCTCCGAGGCCAGGCCAAGCGGCAGCTCCTCCCAGGGAAGTAGACCCACAGCCCAGCTGCCTGCCTCACTCTACTCCCAGGCTGTGTGGGCCTGAGCACAGCTGGACTGCTACTGTGTGTCAGTGTGTATCTGTGTGGCACTTTGAGTCTGTATGTGTCAGGGGGTCTGTGTGTGTCAGAGAGTCCGTGTGTATCAGGGACAAAGATGCATTGAAGTGTGACCCCAGGATTGCACAGATTACAGTACAGAAGACTGTGTGTGTGTGTGTGTGTGTGTGTGTGTGTGTGTGGCTCATGTGAAGGGCGGGTCAGGGAGGCTGTGTCGGTCAGCTCTGTGACTCAGCTCTGTCCACAGCTGGCACACGCTGTCTGACAGGTGGCAGCAACACGACACGGCTGACAGGCGCACAGTGCTGAGCCGGGGGCTGGAGTCACTGAGTCACACAGCTCATAGAGAACAGTGTTGATTGACTGAGTGCTGCCACCACCTGGGACAGTGAACACCTACAGCCCCCCACACCCCCACGCCCTCACACACACACATCCTGTGTATGAAACGGTTTTATTTTCTACAGGCCTGAGCGACTCGATGTTCTTCCCTTGGTGGCTCGGGCACTGAGGCCCAGGTGAGGTGAGGCCTGCGTTTCATTCTTCGGGACCTGTGATTGGCTGGACGGTGATCGTGTCTGTGTTTGATCGCCTCCTGTGATTGGCTGGGCAGCTCTCTGGTTGTCAATATGGAAATCTTTCTGTCACTGGGGTTCGGGGGGAGACCCCGCTCTTACACGACCACAACCGAAGAACATTTGCAAACGTATTATTATTGAAGGTTTAAGTTTGCAGGGCGGATCATTTCCAGCACAGAAAGACCTGCAGGTGTCCACTTCCCCCTCTCTCTCTCTCTCTCTCTCTCTCTCTCTCGCTCTCTCTCTCTCTCCTGCCAGGGATATTAAAAGCTCAGGGCTCCTCTGGAAGCGGACTCTGGAATGTGTCGACCCGGGAGAACTGCAGTGCTGCCCGATCCGACCCCAGGAGCCCGAGGCATTAAAGATGATGACCCAGTGATGGGAAATGTGCTGCCGCCCTCACCACACCCACATCGCCCCATGCTCTCAATACACTCACACACCGGTCACACAGGAGCCTCTGTGTGTCAAGAAAGGCTTTCTATAAAGCGGCCTCATCCCCCACTCCGGCCATCCACAGCCAGTCGGGTAGTGGTGAAATACATACAGTCTAACACACACTCACACTCACACACTCACACTGTTTGCCGCCAGACAGTAAGACATGTTTTGCAGCTCAGCATCTTTAGGAGAACACTACGAACCTGCACTCACGGACATTTCTGATGAATAAATACACTATTTTAAATGGAAAGTGCTGTCAGCAGTGCAGATGCACATTTTCCGTTAACCTTCTTAATTCAGTTCTCACTTCAATTACAGGCCTCTGCAGCTCTCCCGCTCTCTCCTCAGTAATAAAGCAACGCATGTTTCAGATCCACAAACGAGCTAAAGCAATGAGATGACGCGTGCGTGTGCCTGTGCGTGTGCGTGTGCGGTCTCCCACACAGCTGCATGAGGAATCCTGTACTGTGCATTATTCGAGCACCAAAATAGCCCGCTGACCGAAGCCACACCAGCACGGGTGTCACCTATTCGTGGAAGTGAAACCACTCTTTTCTAAGTACGGCACTTCACACTTCCTGCTTGTGTAGATACTGTGTTCTTCTCGGGGGCTCAGTCGCCATTTCAACTTCTGCCTTTTGTCTCAGTAGACCAGTAGCCTTTGACACAGTGAAGAGCCGTGTGCTTAATCAGACACAGTCCAGCGCGTCACTCTAGAGGACCACGGGCCGCCCAGACTGCACAGCTCTGTGTGGCATCAGCTCTGGTTTTGACACTTCTTATCTACAGGAGATGAGCATCTGTTTAAACGCTGCAGAAAATCCAGCACTGCCTGCGCCTCTCCCTGTGACACTCCCAGCCCGGGAAAACCTACACCCTGAGTGTGTGTGTGTGTGTATGTCAGTCTGACAGCAACAGAGCTGGTGGCGGCCACCCGTGGCAGCGCAGTGAGGCTGCAAGTGAGTGTTGTGGCCGGAGCCCGGCCGCCCTGTGGCCACACTGGGCCCTATCGCTGTCGGCGGGAAGGCTGTGGTGGCAGCGCGGTGACTGTGGCTTGCCCTCTGCCCACACTCTCTAACCAAAATGCAAATCGAGCTGCAACACTGCCAGGGAGCTCTGCGCTGACACCCTCTGACGCGGCCTGGTACTGCACCCCCGATCCCGAGAGCACACACCGGCTGCCCTGGGAGAGATGCCCGTCCCCACAGGGACGTGGGCATTCACAGGGGCACGGCACAGCCCCTCCTGGGCGGCCATATGTCCCTGTCCGCCAGGCGTCAGGACGGTGGTGCTGCTGTTTGTGTCTGACACAATGGCAGGCACACTGACAGTCACACACTCAGCGCTCAGCTCTCTTGCCCCTGAGAGGATCGCTGCAAAACCACGCACATCCGTTTCCCCGTGGCGGACCCCAGCCCCGAGCTCAGGGCTCCTGGATCGCACCTCGGCTTCGACCACGCAGCGCAGCGGCCACACCTTCCTGTGCAGTGCTGAGAGACGCAGCTTTAGAAACACACACATACATACACATATATATATATCTGTACAGTTTCAGAAGCCCTGTGACGGGGAGGAAGGAAGAGGTAGAGAGCTGCGATGGAGGCCGAGCTGCCAGTAACTGCTGCTGCTGCTGCTCTGAGCCGGGCGCAGCAACGGACAGACCCCCCCGAGGGCCGCTGACAGGAAGGGGGACAAGCTGGCGTGGGGGGGGGTGCAGTGTGCTCTTCACTGAGCTTATCACCCTGCAGCAGCAGCAGCCTGTGGTTTCACACTCGCCAGGACCCTCCCCCTCCTCAACACCAGCCCCCTGCACTGACACTGACTCCAGAGCAACTCCAGACTCACTCCACCTTCACTCCTAAAGCGACTCCAACACAGGGGTCCAGTGTTGAGCCCGGGCTCGGCCAGTCACACGCGCGGCCCCTGTCTCCTCCTCGCTGACCACCGGACGCCCCACGTGCCTAACGGGGGGAAGACTCCCTCCAGACACCGGGGAAGAAGCCGATTTCAAGCTCAGGACCCCAGACACAGCCAGGCCAGCCTCTAGCTCACGATTTCCACAGACAGATGACTGGGAACGAGAGAGGCGTCCCCACTGAGAATGTGTGGACGGAGACTCAGACTGCTGGGCACGTTGACTTGGGCCTGGGACCGACTCTCACAGGGCTGTGTAGTAAAGCACATTGTAAACGCAGTAAAGCCACGGGCAGGCTGTGTGAACTGGCGTAGAGGTGGAAATAACTGGGCCAAAGTGCACAATCACCACACAAAGTGTCAGCTTACACCAGGGAGTCCGAGTGAGTGAGTGTGTCAGAGGAGACACTGCGGGCTGCACTGTGATTAATGCTGCAACTATGAGTGACACTCACACACACACACACACACACACACACACACACACTCACACTCACACACACACACACTGCCAGTCAGTCACACACACACACACTCACACAGACTGAACTGCACTGAGGAAGTCACTTCAGTTCAGGAGCCCTGTCTGCATCACAAACACTACCAAATCACACATCGCCCCCCCACACACAGGCCCTGGCCTGTGTGAGTTGCTCAGGTGCGCACAGCGCCGCACGGACCGGCCCGTAGGAACAATCGACACACTGAGGCCATTGTCTGTCAGGGCAATGAAAAAAACAAAACAATGCACAACAGCTTCAGCAAAAACAGACAGGAGAGAAAATTCAGTTGGTCTTAAAAGTAATTTGAATAGCAAGTTCCCAAGAAAGGCTGCCGATAAGAGTATTAGAATATAAACTCTGAACGAGTGCAGAGAGAGTTGTTCTCAGCCTGCTCTCTCCTGCACTCCTCTCTCGGTGTGTAAAGATGTTGTGCTGGAGCCCAGTGTGTCCGACTCCCTATAATTACCCTTCTATGCAAAGCACCATCTGCTCTGTGAGGGAGTAACCGCCTCTGCTGCCTCCAAACCAACTGTCACCGCCTGTCAGCGTGAGTCTCGGGCCCAAATAAATACGACTAATGGCCTGGAAGTTACATTGTTTTGGGTTAAGAATCAGGTTTACAGTCAGGTTTACAGTAATGTTTACAGTCAGGTTTACTTGTCTGACAGTGACACTATTCAGGAGCTGTGAAATACTGCGAAGCTGACACCTCCCTGGCAGCAGCACCGCAGGGTGCGTCTCGGATCCTCTGGCCCCCGCAGTGCTGTGTGCGGCACCACCACCCCCCGCTCCACTGGAGACACTTTGCATAAAACCCCCTGTGTCGGAGCGCGGCTGACTGGCAGACACAAGAGCCGCTTGTCCGAGAGGGAGCCGGGCGGGCGGCGGAGCAGGTGCGAGTGGGTGGCAGTGACTCGCTGCAGGATTATTCCACTCGGGGTGTGCGACTCCTCAGGAATGAGGACAGTCACCCCCCCCCACCGGGCCGGCCCAGACATCGAACTGCAGCTCCTCGCTCCCCCCCGAGGCTCACTAGGCTGCCAGGAGCAGCTCTTCAGCGCACCGGGGTCCAGAGGCCATGGCCACTGTGTTCACACCGACAACTCAGAGCCCAGGGGTTCTGTGCCCCTTAACACTGCCAAACTGCCACACTGCAAAAACATACTGCCACACTAACACACTGCACTGCCCAATTAACACTGACACACTGACATACTGACACACTGACACACTGCACTGCCCCCTTAACACTGACACACTGACACACTGCACTGCCCCCTTAACACTGACACACTGACACACTGCACTGACACACTGCACTGACCCCTTAACACTTCCAAACTGACACACTGCAAAAACATACTGCCACACTGAGGCAATGACATACTGCACTGACACACTGACACACTGCCACACTGACACACTGCACTGCCCCCTTAACACTGACACACTGACACACTGCACTGACACACTGCACTGACCCCTTAACACTTCCAAACTGACACACTGCAAAAACATACTGCCACACTGACACACTGCACTGCCCCCTTAACACTGATACACTGACACACTGCACTGCCCCCTTAACACTGACACACTGACACACTGCACTGCCCCCTTAACACTGACACACTGCACTGACACAATGCACTGACCCCTTAACACTGACACACTGCACTGACACACTGCACTGACCCCTTAACACTTCCAAACTGACACACTGCAAAAACATACTGCCACACTGACACACTGCACTGCCCCCTTAACACTGATACACTGACACACTGCACTGCCCCCTTAACACTGACACACTGACACACTGCACTGCCCCCTTAACACTGACACACTGCACTGACCCCTTAACACTTCCAAACTGACACACTGCAAAAACATACTGCCACACTGAGACAATGACACACTGCACTGACACACTGACACACTGCAAAAACATACTGCCACACTGAGACAATGACACACTGCACTGACACACTGACACACTGAGACACTGTACTGAGACACTGCCACACTGAGAAACTGCCACACTGCACTGCCACACTGGCACACTGCACTGCCCCCTTAACACTGACACACTGCCACACTGCACTGCCCCCTTAACACTGAAGCACTGAGACCGGCACTCCTCCACGGTCCACATGAAGGGTGGTGAGGCTGACACGGGCCTCCCTGCAAACCGGAGCGCTGCGGAGACGGAGCCGGGCTCGATAGTGCAGCCCCGTCTGAGAGGCCCTGCACTCGATACACAGCCCAGCCCAGGGACCTCGGTGTCAGCGAGTTACAGTAAAGCGGCAGGAAATCCAATAGATAAGGACAGCGCGGGGGTCCTTGAGACAGAAAGCTCGATAGAGGAGCTTAGCACTGCCAGCCAGCACCGCGACTGACATCCTTACAGTAAGCCACATCGCCGGCCAGATCCATACCGCGAGGATCAGCGCTTTCTCGAGAGGGGGAGCGGAGCCGGGCCTCAGATACAGACACTGGGCGCAACAGTATTGACGCGGCTCAGGCCACAGGAGGGAGCTTTACTGTGCCGTGTGCCGTGACTGGGCTGACCACAGCAGCCTGTAAACCCACGAGTGCAACACGGGCGCTTGTGCTTTGTTGTTGTTTGCTTGCTTTGTCCGTATTTTGCCCCCTGGTCCTGCTGCCCATCCTTGCCCAGACTGCAGCTCCAGTGCCAAGGGCTGCTTCTGCCCAGTGGGAACCGGGGCGCCCCGCTATACCTCCTTGCCCCCCATGACTGATGCACGGAACCCCCTCTCCATGCCTGCACGGGTTCAACATTCAGCCCCAGAAACGGGAATAATTCCCTGTAATAAATCAGACCCCCCCAGGCCCCTCCACTGCACAGAACAGCCCGATCGCTGCGATATATAGGGGGTATACACACACACACACAGATATATACATACAGTGGATATGTATCGCAGGACACCCACAATAAAGTAACCAGACAAACAAATGGCTGCTGGTAATTATTATTATTATAATTATGATAAAAAGAACAGCTCAGTCTCAGCAGGTCGCCAGGAGGTGCAAAACAGCACTGAACGGACCCCCGTGGGGGGTTGGGGGTCTTGTCAGTCTCAGCAGCAGGAGGCTCTCTGTGTTTCCTGGGCAGGGCGGGCTCAGGAGCCCCTGGTTCAGTGTGATACACCGGGCCCATATCCTCTGTGGTCAACCACAAGCACACTAATATACGAGCTCCCTGACACCCGCGACACGCTGCTCTGTCTCTCTCTCCGAAAAACTGCCACCGAGGTGCTCCTTTCTTTCCTAAAACTCAGAGCGTGAATTATGGGCTTCCTCCTGAGGGTCCTGCTCGCCCTGATAAAGCAGAATCTCTGACGGACAGCCGGAGGAGGACCCAGTCCAGGGACGGAGGGGCCGAGGGGACCGTAAATTTGGGCAACACCGGCCCGGGCAGATATACGGCCCCTAAAACAATCTCTCTATTCTCCTAGCTGCTCAGGCCACAGGCGTTCCCGGTGATCTGAGCGACTTGGTTTGGGCAAAGGAAACAGGCAGATTGATGGGGCTGTAGGGTGTTAATCACTCTGGGAGGGGGACCTCAGCCCGGCCCGGCCAGGCTTCCTGGGGTGGGGGGTGAGACACGGCCACAGCTCTCGGCTCATGTGGTGGGGGGGCCTATCGCCGGCCAGCCGACAGATGCCCGCTCACTACCAGTCCGGCGCCGCTCCCTCTCCCGGCCCATCGGCCGTCGGGATCAAGGTGATGTTTGGGTCAGGAGCCCCCCACGGCACGCCCCCCGCTGCTGTTCTGTCCACGTCTACAGGAGTGTGGTCAGCCTGTGACCTCTTGACCTCCACAGAGCCTCCTGAAGCTCATAAATGGACGCATCTGACCGGCACCGAGTCTGTGCTGAAGTCATGTCGCTTTATTATCATGCGGTGCTGAAAATACGGACGCCAAACGACCGGGAAAGGCACAGAGAATATCTGAATTACATCTGAATTCTTCATTTCTGTTTGTTTACTTTCATTACTGGCTCAGACTGCCAATATCATGGATGAATCCTTTAAAAGAGCAGCTAACGGCTAAAGTGCAAACTGGGACAATCATATGAAGACCAGGAAAATGGCATTTTATAATGGGGGTAAATTCAGATGATGGATAGATGAAGATGAAAAAGTGATAATAAATATCCCAGATGTTTCCAGCCCCGCAGCAGCAGCAGTTATCCCGACTGAACAAAGCTTTAACGCTCATTTATTTGAGTTTAAAATCTTCTTCTGTCTCAAAGTGTTTTTAATCTTTTACTCGCTGCAAGCTCTGCCAAGCCACGGACAGATGCGCGTCAGACCCATGTTCATGAAAATAGTATTATTGCCGATTGAACGAACACAACCACCTGCCACGGGGGAGCAGTGGGTGCCGCGCACCCTGCCGGAGCTACGGTCCCCCGGCTCAGACACGGTACCGATTACAGCCGCCCTCGGCCCGAGCGCTCCGTGACCAGAGAAGCACGCAGCGGTGTCTTCTGAACACGGGGGACACGCCAGGACGGCACAGGGGGAGGGGACCTGGAGAGACGGAGGCCGGGGGACCGGTGTCGAGGCGCAGGGAGCCGAGGCCCCTCTGTGCCTGCAGCGCCGGGGGAACGTCACCGACATCTCGACTTCCGCTGCAACCAGGGAGCCGAGACCAGAAACCACATTCTCACACACTGAGCGGATATTCATCACAGACACACGCACACACACACACGCAATCACACAGACATGCTCCCTGACACACACACACACAAACACACTGTGCAACAGGCTGTGCATCACACACACACATGCACACACACACTGACACACAATTCAATTTCGATACCCACACACTCATAATGATACGCGCACTGACATGCACACACAGAGACTCGCACGCTCTCTCAGTTACTCACCCGCACAACGATGCACACATGCACTCACACACATCCTGCACACACACACACACACACACACACACACACACACATGCCTATGGATGCACGCAAACACACATTTCGACACAAGGTTCCCACATCTCTCTGTCTCAGCTCTGCAAAGGTGCACATTTACAGCAGCACTTCAGCACTTCTCTGGCCCCACACAGCCCCGGGGCCCGGTGTCAGGGATGGGGGCCGCTCTCTCTGCTTTCCACTGAAGCAGTCGCACTCGGGTCAGAAAGGGCCTGATTTCCGGTGTTAAATGGCAGCAGAAATAAAACAGGCCACAAACAAGCGCAGGGCGACCACATCTTACAGACCAGCAGGGCTTTCAAGTGCTCCGCGCTGGCGCGGTCAGAAGTGCTGCTGCTGTCCTGACGCTATTCTGATTTCAAACGAAGCCCTACAGTGCGCTTCTGTTTTGTGTGTGCTCTGTGCACACGGCCGTGAAGCTCAAAGCTGCTGAGCGACACCCGTGCCGTGTGGGTGTCGGGGGGTGCAGGACAGAGGGGCCGATGTATCCACTAGACAGAGACGTGTCCCCGAGGGGCCCCCAGGTGCAGCGCGGTGCTCGGGGGTGGAATTTCCCCAAAATGTTCACGTTAACGTTTTGTTTTCCTCTTCCTTTCACACCAGGGGTAGCGAGAGGAGGGGGGGGGCGTTTGCTCTGCTCAGACCACAAGACTGCGGATGTTTTGTTCTGCAAGTTCCGTGGCTTTTTTCAAACGTCTTTTCTTTCTCTTATTACACTCTGTTCTTGCAGACTTCTGAGCCACGGGCCCGGAGAGGAGAGAGAGAGGAATGGCACACACACGTCCTCTCTCCCCCCTCAAACCCGGGGCAGGGCTGATGTCACAGGTATGTGAGTCAGATAAGGCCCTTTCCACCAGATACACAGCACTGCACCATACTACACTATACTACACCATACTACACAACAGTGCACAACACTACACTACACTGATTACACTACACCACACTACACAGGCAGAAAGCAGGATCTCTCAATCACACAATGAATTCATCAAAAGCATTAGCCAATTAAACACACAAACAAACACATACATGAACAGACAGATCAATCAATCGGCCCCAGCCCGGAGAGCTGTGTGTGTGTGTGATGCTGCTCTGTTCGAGGTGACATCATCACAGCTGAGTCTGCCCGCCCACCCTCACCCTGCAGAGGTGTCACACATCTGTTCACTCCATTCGCACAACATGGACCCACACGGGCATGAAACTGGCAGCGAACTGGCATTCCTCTCTCTCTCTCGGTTCACATTGCAGAGGACCCCACAGTGGAGACCCTTCCACTCAGCACTGACACGCAGCCCATCAGCTGACCAATCAACCCGTCAATCAATCAATCAATTAACCCATCAACACCATCAAGCTCTTGAGACGGAGCCTCAGGTCACCCCCTCAGAGCCTCTGAGTCTGAAAACCAGAGAACCCCCCCAACACTGCAGCACACTATCGTCACCTGCAGAGACCTGCTCCACCCCCCCACAGCTGGACCTGAGCACCTGCCCACCCTGCAGCACCACTGGGAGCCTGGGAGCCCAACGCTGCGGACCCCAGCCCTGAGGAGAGAACAGTAACAGCCCCCCCGCGCTGCTCGCTCTCCTGCTGTCCAGCTCGGGGGGCTGCAGCCCTCCGCAAACTCCTGCAACCTGCCCAGCACAAGCACCCAGAGCTAGGACTCGCAGCGGCAGCACAGTGCTGCCTCGTCCACCCACAGGAGAGAACGGTCCCCCTCAAGCAAAACCGCCTGCAGTCGGCAGTCAGAGTCTCCCATGCGGCTGAACCCTGCGCCCCTCGGAGCTGCACTGCGCCGCCCCTGCAGACACGGGTGCCACCGCCCCACACAGCCCTGCCCGTGTACCCGCCCGGCTGCGGCCAGTCAGGCGAGCGCAGCCTCCAACCCACAGTCCTGCGGTTTCTCCCCGGCTGCTCAGACACAACACTCCAGAGACTCAAACGCACGCTTCAAAGCAGTAGAGGTGTCTGTGCGGCCCCCCGGCTCACCAGCCTAGCCCGGCGCCCCCGGCAAAGACCCCACCCGCCCGCAAACGCCACGACCGCACTCTCCGCGATTTGCATGCTGCCACACTCACTCACCCCTCACGAAGCATGCCTGGTACGAAGGAAATGACTCAAAGATGCTGTTGGAGGCCATTGCTTCCTTGCAAAAGCAGATAAGACAGGTTGCTGCCGCCGTCGTCTCCAGAGAGCTGTCTCCTTGAGTTTAAATCCACCCTGAGCAACCCCCAGTCTGTGGAGATCACAGAAATAAATATATAATTAATTAATCAATCAATCAATTAATGCAAAGAAAAACAAAATGGGGTGGGTCATCTTCCACACACTTCACAGTGTCTGTCCAGCTCCGACTCACCGCAGATCCCCCCCGCCCCCCAGTCCTGCAGCCCCGTCCCGGTCCTGGAGAGCCCGGACGCCCGGCACAGAGCCGCTACGCCCCCACGCCCCCGAGGGAGAGGGGCCCTGGTGCTGCTGGTTAGCTGGCGTGCCGGCCGGGCGCAGGGAGAGGGCTGGGGGGCCGGCCGGTGCACGGACTGCGGTTTGTTGGTACTCACCGTTGCGCAAAAAGTCGTTGTGGTTTCAGCAATCCGGGTGATTCGCACTGAGATCAACTGTGAGTGCTCCCCCCCCTCCCTCCCTCCCTCCCTCCCTCGCTCTCTCTCTCTCTCTCTCTCCTTCCTCTCTCTCTCTCTCTCTCTCGGGCGCGCACAGCCGTGACTGCTCTCAGCCCTGGTTTGTGGTTGTGTGGTGGCCCACAGAAAGCTTCACACAGCCCCAATTACAAATTTAACTGTTCCCTTCTGAAAACCTCAGCCCATTGGGCAGGTCCTGTCATGTGATACAGTGATGTGCAGCACTGCGTTTTTTTTGGTATTGTGGCTTGCTTTTCCCACCCCACCTGCCCTCCCCTTTGGTTTTGGTGAGGAAATAACAGTGGCTTGAGTTTGAACTGAGAGAAGAAGAGAGAAAAAAAGTGACTCACACTCTCTCACACACACAGACACACACACACGACATCTAACTATGCAAATCTCACTTCAGGAGGTGACACAATTAGCCCTGTGTGTCTCTGGCTGCCCGGGCGGTGGACTCCAGTGAGAATTTACATGTCAACTTTTCATATCTCAGTCTAATCTGATCCCATTCTGAGAGGGAGAGTGAACTCGTGGCTCGCTTGTTTTCCTGGCGCTGCCACAGGTGTGCGTTGTGTGGAACTGTGAGAGTATGCTGTATGCCGTGTGCTGTGTGTGCAGTGAGTTGTGTGTTGTATGCCGTGTGCCGTGTGCTATGTGTGCAGTGAGCTGTGTAAAGTGTGGTGTGTTTTGCATGTGTGGTGCATGCTCTGAGTTGTGTACTGTGTGGTGCATGTGCTGTGCATTGTGGGATGTGTGCTCTGTGTTCCCTGTGCTGTGTTGTGTTGTGTGCCTCGTGTTGATGAAAGTGGTGTGTTGTTGGTGCAACAAGGAAGAGTGTTACCTGTGTGCAGTCATAGTGGCCTCACCGCCCTCTACTCCTCCTGCAGTGCATGCTGGGATCAACCGCCCTGCTGAGCCAAAGCCAGACCAGACACAGACATGTTATTAATGGAAAACATGACAACTAAACAGTTACAAGCATGAATCAAATGTCCAAAACTGGGCCACTTAATTCACGGAACTTCCCAGAGACACGCAATTCAACTCCACTCAACAACAAAACCACAGAGACCAGAAGAGGGAGAAATCTCACAAACAGCTCGGCGTCTCAGCCCACTGTTCCTGTGTTTTGACCCATCTTGTCCACTGTGAAGGCGTTGTCCATTGCTGTTGGACAGGACGTGGACTGGGTCCCTGTACATGACCCGTGTCACTCAGCATGTCTGTCCCAGCGTCTGAGCAACTGGAGCTCAGTGACCACACCGGGACCCCAGCTGTCCACAGGAAGGCCCTGCAGGTGAGGAGCTCAGTCAGCCCCCCAGCTGTCCCTCGGCCTGTTCTTCTCCCATCATGCACCAGGAGGTCTAGACCGAACAGACACCAAGACTCGGCCATTAGACACACTGTGCTGTCCAGCTCTCCCCCCTGTCCCCTCCTGTCCCGAGTCTGGCACAGAGAGGCTGCTCTCCCCCCCTGACCCCCGGTCATCCACTCGTAAACAATGTCTTTTCTATCAGCGATTCCGGCTCTTTCTGTATTCATTTGTCCCTTTGTGTGACACCCGCGCTGATGTGTGGGGTCCTGCAGGACGTCACGGGCAGTTACAGAGATGCCTGCTCCCTTATACAGGGACTGCTCACCTGGCAGGTGCCCCTGAGTGCGGGTGCCGGACTGCCCCCCGGGAGAGCAGCCGTCCCGCCCAGCCCATTGTGGGGGTAATTGCCGGTGTGTGTGTGTGTGTGTGTGTGCGGCCGGGGCGTGTGTCTGTATGCGCCGTCACGCGCGGGCCTGTAAATGGGGTGGGCGGGGCGCTGTGTGACAGCGTGTGTCACCGGCTGTGTAATTATGCAGATGTTGTGCGTGTGGAGGGCCAGTGTCGGGGCTGGGCGCGTGGGGGGGGCAGCTGTAATTGCAGGGCTGGGGGCCGACTCACCTGCTACAGAACAATAGTGGTGATGGCTGCTCAGGTGTGTGCCAGGCACGTCGCCCGAGCCCAGCGTGGGGAGGGCTGGCCTGCCCCGGCCCCACACCTGCCCCCTGCCCCAGCCCGGTCCGCCCCCTAATCACTGGGTGCACTAATTGGTAGCGTGGGGGGGGCGAGGCGGGGCAGCTGCAAGGCTGGGGCTCGCTACCCCCCACCACACCCCCACATCTCGCTCTTTTCTTCCATGACAGCAGAAGCCAACACAATGCACACCTGCCTGAGCCGTGTCCCCCCGCCGCCCTGACACGCCCACAACACATCTCTGCAACACGTTCTCAACACGCGCTGAGCACACGCACGGGCACCGCTCTGTGCTGCGGACTGGGGGGCTGGGCGTGCAGGTCTGTGGACAGGAAGGCGGGCAGATTTCGCCTCTCAGCCGCCTGTTGAACTTGCCGATACTTTGCTGGTGCCATCAGTGACATGTTCACAGGTCCAGTAAATATGAAATCATTGAACAGTCCCCCCGACACACAAACTCACGCAGACGACAGGGAGTGACTCGTACTAAACCCAGAGAGCTTCCTTCAGCTCCGGTTACACACCCATGTGGATCCTCCTGGGTCCCATCCTATCCTGGGTCCTGTCCTATGTATCATATAAAGGTTTAACAGCGAGGAATTGAGAATGTTGTCGGTCACTGTTGCTGCAATAGGAGTGTGATTGGTCTCCAGAGAGAAGAGCATCGCCACCCTTCCTGTAGGATCCACAGACTGGGTCCTGCTGACCCCGGGCCCATCCACACCCCCCAACCTCAGCGTGTTATTTCTATGAATTCTGGCAGAGGTCTTCCAACATCCACACATCTCTTTCTGCGATGTGCTGACACGTGAAACCCGGCCCGCGCTCTGCCGCTCTGGGCCTCCGCTGTGTGAGGGCTGTGTGTGTGCCTGGCGCCCGGCCTGGCGAGGGCGGCCCAGCGGTTCTGCTGATTCGGGCTGGAACGGTGCCGCTCGCCACATTGCGATGGACTGACTCTGGGGCTCCGCTTGCTTGCTGCCTCTGGCATCTTTGGACGGGGATGACAGGCATGTTAGAGTAGCTGCCACTCCCCCCTCATCCCGGAATACTGCGCTATATATAAACAGAGTGCGTCTCCTGCGTGTGTGTGCGTGTGTGTGTGTGCGTGTGCAATAGTGTGTTGGTGTCTGTGTGTGACTCTTTACATGTGTTTGTGTCTGTGTGTGCATGTTTACATGTCTGTACGTCTGTGCGTGCCTGGTGTGTGTGTGTGTGAGTGCGTGGTTGTGCACGGAGCAGTGCTGACACACAGCAGCCCGGGGCCGCGCAGGTTCACCTGAGCGGAGAGACCTGTCCTGTCAGGCCCGGCTCCCATCACCCACACACACGGACACACTCACACATTCTCCCTCCGTCCCGAGCGACACATCTGTCCGTATCCTCTCCTACAACCGCCCCCCCCACTGTGTTCCCACGACTCCTCTCTCTCCGCTGTCTGCGTCTCACGTCTCCCACGGGACGGCCCCTTTTTGAAGCTGTGTCCCTCTCTGCCACATATTTGTTTACTTGAAGTTTCCTTCGTCCTGTCTGTGCTCCTGCCTCCCTCTCTTCCTCTCTCTCTCTCTCTCTCTCTCTCTCTACGCATGTCTGTGAGCTCAGGGCAGTGACTCAGGCCTGCAGCCACGCATCCTCATCATCCACGCAGCGTTTATCAGAGCGCTGTTACAGAATTCACACTCCCCGCACGGAAACACAGTGCTGGGCAGGAGCCGGACACGGTCACACAGAGCACAGCCAGCCTGCGACCCGAAGGGAGAGCAACCAGCACGGCAACCCACAACCGTCTGCCCTGGCCTGCCTGCCTGCCCCTGCTTCTGTGGGACAGCTCATTCAGCGACGCTCCCCTCCCAACTGAGCTCAGACGCTCTGCGCAACTTAACTGGAGTCAAACCGCAGCAGCACCAGAGTCCGTACACAGTTTGAACACAGCAGAGATGGAGGAATGAACGGCGAGGCCACCGAGGACGGGCCGTGTCTGAGGCCTCCTCTTGGACTCAGCTGGGGCCTGACTCAGGAGCCCGGGGGTCAGGGGTCAGAGAGGGAGGTGGGTGGGGGGGCAGCACCTGTTGAGATTCCCGCTGCCGTAGGCGGTGAGTCAGGGCACCTCAAACAGGAGCTGGGGATTTACAAACCGACGGCCGGAGAGCAGGCCTGGAGGCCTGGAGGAGCGCCGTCTCTCACAGCACACTGCAGCGTCTCATGTGCACACGCATGCATGTGTGTTTATATGTGATTATAGACCGTAACACAATGCATGGAAATAAGAACATAAACACAGTCACAGAGTTAAGGAAAACAAACAATCCGTACGACTCTTTGGACTTATTCTAGAATTGCCTGAACTCTCCCTGCCAACACACAGCCATCAACACTGGCATCACCTGCTGGCAGCACACAGCACCTACTTGGAACACTGAAGGAGCAACACAGGACCCCAGGGCCCCGAGGGGCCACAGACTCACAAACCACATGTCTGAGCTGCACTGTGTGTGTAACTGCATTGACTGTGAGGCCCAACCCTCGATGGACACCCAATGTGAGTGTGTGTGTGTGTGTGTGTGTGTGTGTGTGTGTGTGTGTGTGTGTGCACGAGAGTGCATGTGTGTGTGTGTGAGCCCGGGAGCCAGTGCGCATACCAGGCAGGGCTGAGGCAGCTGATGAAATCCCCCCGTGCGAGAGTGGAGGGCTGCAGGAGGAAGAGCGATAGAAGCAGCTTCTGTCGAGTCATTTCCTTCTGCTGCTGCCGCTGCGAACAGCCTTCTGCCTGCGTCACTGCGCCGCGCTGCTTCCCCTTTCAGAGGGGGACCCTGCCGAGCCATGGCCCCCGCCGGCCCCGCTGCAGTGTCACACAGTGCGGTTGGGGCCCAGCCTGGCGCTGCCCCTACTGCACACCAGCGGTCTGTGGGTGTCTGAGCTTTCTCCACTCACTGCCAAGCGGTTACAGAGCCCCCCCCAGGGACACACAGCAGAGTGGAGAAGCTAACGGGCCCCTGGGAGTCTGGAATGGGGACAGAGGAAGGACCACAGTCAGTGGGGGCCAATGCCTAATCCAACCAGGCTGCCAGTAGGATTCCCAGGTGGGCTGGTTCACTCTCCCTAGTGGGGACATGGGCCGGAGGGGGGTGAGTGTCCGCAGCGTCTCTGACCTCACTCTGGACTGGTCAGGACATGAGACAAGAGACAGAAACAGGGAAAGAAGCAGCAGCAATCCGAGTCCCCTGGTACAGAGAGGCTGGGAGGCAGCCGTATAGAGTTACCATGCCTGTAAATGCGCAGGAGCTCGATACTCTTCCTGGCACGACGAGTCTGTCCGCACCGGGGCCTGGTGGACAGCAGCCGCCCGTCACTTCGGCCTGATCTCAGCGCGGCAGTGTTTGAGTCAGTGCTCATCGCTCTCACAGCGTGGGAGATGCCAGTGCAGCAGTCCTGTGAAACAGGCAGGAGCAGGAGAAAGCGGCCGCTGTGAGGGGCAGCAATGAACACAGAGGAGTCTCAGGGGGGTCTGCCTATTGCCTGGTCGGGTAGAAGACCCTCGGTGTCCTGGCACATTCCTGGCACCGTGTGGCTGTGTCTTTATAAAGACGCTTGTCAGGGCAAAGGAGCCGAAACACATAGGTGAGAGGTGAGGGAGAAGGGGTAGGGGGGCTGAGACAAAAAGGCCGAGTTCCTGTAACTCACCGGGAGGCCGGGACTCTGCTGGGCCGTTGTCTCCATTGGGCCAGACACCTCCTCTTCTCACTGGCCCTGGCGAGGCTGGCTCTGGTCTGGTTGTGCCCGGTTGCAGCACCCCCTTCACCCCCCTCCATAGCTGCCAAGAGAGTGAGCTCATCAACACACACGCACACAGAGGCTGATTGTTCTGATTGGGGGGAGGGAGAGTGTGAGACAAGGAGAGGGAGACGAGAGAGAGAGGGGGTGAAGTGTGAGTCATTCCCCACTGCCATCCGCCTCATTGCGTGGGAGACAAGAGTGGTGTCTGTGTCCACCTGTCTGAGGAGCAGAACAATGGGTGTCAGTCAGTCAGTCAATCAGTCAGTCAGTGTGTCAGTGAGTCAGTCAGTCAGTCAGTCAGTCAGTCCCTCACAGCAGCACTGGCGCCCACAGAGAGGCAGCTCCACACAGCCCTGCCCACCCCCACTCGGCTCTCCAGACACGACAGGCCTGGGCACAGCTTCACACAGGAGCCCTGCCCTGCCTATCTGAATTCCTCCCCCTGGTTTACACCATGCATGTGTCACGGACAGTAGAAAAGGGTTCATTTCAATATTGTATTGTTAGTCAGCAAATTGGGTTGTTTGATATATGGGTTCATGTTTGATTAGGTTGTGTATCGCTTTGTTGATGTCCGGGAACTGATTGGTTTGCCCCAGTAGGGGCAGGTTGAGATGTCCACCCGATCTAACTGAGAGAATGGGGGGGCTCAGGATGAGAGAGAGCAGCGAGGGGGGCGGTGCTCGAGACCGGTCAGAGCGATAGCAAGGGCAGGAGGAATGGTGAGGCTGATTAATAATGTGTGTGGGGGGTGTTATTTTGTGTATATTGAATTATTCTGCAGTCACTGAACAGATAGAAGAAAATGAAATATATTTTGCAGATAATCTGTGGTCTATGTTGGGCGTCCCAGGATGTGACCCTGCAGGGGGTGAGGGGTGACAGTGAGGTTCCCTTCCTTAGTGGAAAATCAGAAAATGGGGTGGCACAGTCGCTGCATTTCACGTTCATCACTGTGTTGCTGTCCTCCCACAGCGTGTGTCCTGGCTCCCCCGGGCTCGGTGTGCTGTACCTCCGTGGCTCTGCCCTGGCGCCTGATCTGTTCACACCTCCCTCTCCCAGGGGGAAGAACCGTGAGAACCTGGGCACAGAAATTAACTGGCGCTCTTTTTTTTGCTTTTTCCTTTTCATTCCTGTTCCTCCTCAGGTGATTCAGGGCCACTCCCCCCGTTCCACATGACCTCCAGCAGCAGCTGAATCAAAGCAGTCAGGATTGCCAGCGGGCCCCGGGGCCGTCCCGTGTGGGGGGCCAGGTCTCCACACCAAATATAGAGTGCAGTGGAAATTACTAATGCTCGTGGAAGCACCGAGAGCCGCTGGGTTTAAACGCGTTACACAACCCCTGTGGGAAGAGACTTCCAGGAAGCCTACTACAAACACAAAAAGGAGAGGGAGGGAGAGAGAGAGAGAAAGAAAGAAATAAAGAAATAAAGAGAAAATGTCTGGCCTGCCTGTGAATCACCCCACCCATGGAGTCATGAGGCCCCTACATAGCCCCCCGCAGAGTGCCCGGCTCCCTCCCACACAGACGCTCCTGTCCGGACAACACTCCCCCCCCAGTAGCAGGTCTCTCAGGCTGCACAGGAGATGTGGGAGAACCCCCACCAACTGCCCCACCCCCCAGAGCCACACTGGTCACATATACAAAATGCACCAATATTCTTCCAGATCTCTTTAAATTCAGCCCCTGGACAATGTTCACCCTTTACTGAGGTTTACTGCAGTGTTTCACAGAAAAGTGCTATCACCGAATGTACAACAGTGTATTAATGCCGTAAGGATCTGGAGGGATGAGATTCAGGGCTCGATCCACTCCGCACCTGTCTCTCCTGCTCTTCTTCTCCACCAGTCTTTGGTTGTTCTCAATCTCCTATCCAAGAGCACCGTCCCTCAGAGCCACGCAGGGGAACCGACAGGGTGGAGCTGAACTTCACTGATTTGATGCCACCAGCCCTGTGTGACACACAGACTCTGAGCACGGGGTGAGGCCATGACCCCTGCCTCGCCTCTGACCCTCCCACAGCCCGGCCTCTCGCAGGTGTCTCCCCTGGAGAGGAGCGGAGGAGATGAAAGGGGAATGCCTCTGAAGCAGCCGGCGTTTCATTCAGTGCCAAAGCCCGAGGTGCTGGGAACAGTGTGAAGACACGATGAGGGAGAGAGAGAGAATAAGAGTGGAGGACAGGGAGGGAGAGAGACAGGATAGGGAGACTGACTTGCACTCCCCCCAAGCTGGCTGAGCTAACGAGATCCATATCGCTGCAGTGAACGAGTGATTACACTCAGCGGCATCCCCGTGTCATGAGACCTCCCGCCATCGCAGACACTGACAGGGTGCGAGTGTGTGAGTTTGTGTGTGAGTGTTTATTACTCATTATTTTTAATGAATGAAAGGTTTAGAAACTGTAGTTCTGTGATTCTGAACCGATTCCACATTTCCACTCTAATTAAAAGCTCTATTCCTTACGGGACGCAGCGTCTGGGAATCCCTGACTCAGGTTTCCAGTCTGCTGGAGCATGTGAGGACCGAGAGAGCGGGCAACAGGAACAGCGCAGGGCAGCGGGGCGGCGTGGCACCACTGTCAGCAGTAGCTCCTCTGGGTTCTGCCCCATGGGATTCTGGGTAAGCAGATGGCAGGAGGTGGAGTGACTCCTGGACGGTGCATTGTACAGCAGACACAGAGCTGGACACAACCCTGCTCAACCCCTGGCCGGCCTTCCTCCATATCCCCGGACAGCGAGAGCTAGAGAGCGGGAGAGGGATGGAAAAACGTGAAGCAGATGGAACTGGGAGGGAGAGAGAGAGAGAAAGAGAGAATGCATTAGTGATTTCAGCAGCAAAAAAGGACTTCCTGTGTAAGTCTTGAGGAAAATAACAGAAAAAAGGAAGAAAGTAAGACATGGCATATTGAAAACATCTTCCCCTCCCTCCCTCCGCGGCTCTGTCTGCAGCGCTATGAAGCGGGGCCGGGCAGGCTGGGTGCTGGGTTGCCAGAAGCGACTGTGTGTCTTGGCACAGAGGGGCGGCCGGGAAGAGACTCTGCCTGTAATTCAGCACATGTGGCAGGAGAGTCGCCCCCTCCCTCCCTGTCTCTGTCTCTCTCCCTCCTCTGGCAGCAGCTCTCAGTGCGTCAGTGTGGGGGGGCAGCCCTCTGACCGCCCAGCTCTGCAACCGGGCTGTGTGTGTGTGTGTGTGTGTGTGGCCTGGCATTGGCACAAGGCACTCGGCATCTGCTCTGCTGTGTCTGCCGTGTTCTGTTGTGTTCTTCTCGGTTCTGTTCTGTTCCTGTCAGTCGTTCTGTCCGGTCCCTCGGTCTGGCCTGCCGTTCTGCAGCTCTGCTCAGTCCCCTCCCGGCTCGGCGCAGCAGGGCAGTGTGACAGTTGGCTGCCCACATCCTTCCCATGCCATTCCTATAAATACCTTCCCCACTGCGGTCTGCCGAGGAACCGCCGGCGCGCATCTGCCAGCCGCGCTGCTCAGACCGGAACCTGCCGCCACGTGAGGAAGCCCTGCCCGCGGCCCGGCAGTCAGAGGCAGAGTACCGCCCCGTGCCGGGCTTCCCTGGCACCCTCTCTCTCTCTGGGGTTGTTGCTCAGCAGCTTTGGGGACACAGCACATTTATGTCCTCTGGTTTGATTGGTGTTGCTTCTCGTGGCTTTAGAAGTAGCAGCTCCCATGTGTCCGTGTCCTTCGCGTGTTGGACTCCAGCGCCGGAGCGACGCGGAGCTGCCAGAGTTAAGCACTCTGAGCCGGCACTCCCTTGAAAGGCTCAGCCAAGTGAATAACGCGCTCGATTAGTTAATTATAATACCAGGATGGAATGAAATTCAGGAGCGGCCCAATTCTCGCAGACTGAGTGTGAAGCCCGCGGTACTACAGGGTGACAGACTCACAGCTACACCCCTCACTGCACTACTGAACACAAGCCCCCGGAGACATGCAGCCCGGGGGAGCAGATCAGTGGGGACAGCATGAAAGAGACTCTCTCCCTACTGTCACCACACACGCACTTTCACAATACACCACCTGCTTTGAGATCATATCCTTTTACATTCTTTCTCGAAAGTTGTTGTTTCACAGAAATGAGAACAGAGCAGGACTTCCCCAAAATCAAAACTAAAACTAAAAAAGAACAAGAAAAGAAAGAATTCAAAACACACTGTGCCCCCCCACCACCAACACAACTCAGGATCTGCACAGACCCCCGGGGTCACTGAGGCTATACTGGGTGTCTTTGACTCCAATGAGATATTCTGCCATGAGAGGATAATAAAATAATAATAATAATAAATCTGAATTTAGGCTGCATCATACATGAACATAAGACAGTGTCCAATCGACAGGAGGCCATTCGCCCCATCGTGCTCGTTTGGTGTCCATTAATAACTGAGTGATCAAGGATCCTATCCAGTCTGTTTCTGGATGTTTAATATCCCTTGAGATCCCGTCCACAGAGACAGAGCGACAGGTCCACACAGCCGGCCCGGTGCGGAGACAGAGCATGACGTTATCCGTGTATAACCGGATATTAAAATCCATGGACAGTGATGGTGCGATGTGTGTCACAGCCTGAGACCTCTGCACCGTCAGCCGACTCAGTTTCGATCGATATTAAAGAATAATAGAGCACTCGGCGGAGAGACAGCACCGGCCCGCTGTTATCCGATACGAGAGTGTGTCGGGACGAAGACATGGAGACGCGTCCTGCTATTGGGTGAGACGGGGTGGAGACGATTGGGCTGGAGCTGAAGGGCCACATCACGAATCACACGTCTCTCACAGAGCTGAGCAACCCTGGACCACGACCCTCTCCTACTGGATTAAATGTCCTTTTATACACCGACCTGATGGCACAATACGATGGCAGCTCATTGAGGTAAAACGAGATCTTCTAGGTTGAAATGTGTCCTGGATAGTGAATGGGATCCTCCCGCTGTTATAAGTGTGTATCGCATCTTCTTAAACCGTTTATTTATTAATTACACTGTTGATATGTTTTGTATTCGTGAGTTGTGGGTCTGAATTATTTAATATTTGTGTGCAGCATTGATCTGAGTTATTTATAGGGAGAGCACATTGTTGTGAAGTCATCAGTCAGTATTTGAACTAGGATTGACTTTGTATTTAATCAGAGGTGCGATAGTTTGAATCTTTTAAAGATTACAATTGGAGACCGTGTCCAGCTGCTGTCCACTCTGCCCCCTCCTTATCTCACAACATCTCAATTCACCGACAGGGAGACTCGCTCCAGTGTGTGTTCAGAGGTGTGGAAACCCGAACCATTTGAGATAAAGGCTACAGATCCCAGTGTGAACCCCCAACACACAGCACAAAATGATATCATTATCATTATAATACTCACACTCACACACACTGCAGCTCTAATTAAGCACCACTTGACAACAGGTTAATGAGATAATAGCCCGGCCAGTGACAGTGTGTTTGTGTGTTTACCCTCTGCTGCCTCCTGGCCCTGAAGTCATCGTCCTCCCTCTCTCTCTCTCTCTCTCTCTCTCTCTCTCTCTCTCCCTCTCCAGCACGAGGGCGGGGGGCACAGCAGTCAGCAGAGTGTGGAGAATGGGCTAATTGGTCCCCTGCGTGCCCGAGGGAGGCGGGGGGGGTGTCTGGTCTGACAGGCTGTAGAGTCTGTAGTTAAGAGATCTGAGAGGGAGCTTCTTTATACAGAGGGGCGGACGCGCACACAGACTCTCACACCCACACTCCCAGTTTTGCAAGTGTGGCGCAGTGCTCAGGCGTACCTGCAGGGCTGGAGGTGTGCATGCTGGAAGAGACCACCCTGAGCACAGACACCCCCAGACCGCTCCAGTGAGGACCCCGCTGTTGGGGGGGACCGATCCACACAGTGCCAGAGAAACACCAGCGCACAGCTGAGACATCTCTTTGGCCCAGCCTGAGCTCCACAGGACTCATGGGCTCAGTCACTCACTGTCACAGGCCGGTCTCCTCCGAGCAGCGCAACGGCGCCCCATTGCCCTGGCCTGTGGGGGTTTTAATATCAGTAACGGTGTGCTGTTAGCTGCTAACGGGGCTGGATGGGACTCTGGGGGGCAGACAGCCTGTCTTCCTCCTCCTAATGCAGTATAACGGTGCGGGGCGGAGGGGTGGTAGGACACATGGGGAGGGACGAGGTCCCCGCCCCTCCCAGCCCGGCCACACTCCCGGGGGTTAATGGGCACTAACGAGGCGGCCCGTGTCATTGTAAAAGAATCTAAAACCATCAGGGCAGCAAGGGACCGGCAGGGGGTGGTCTGCCTGCTGCTGCTCTTCAGCAACTGTCAGAGAGCGGGGGGGCACCGGCCGTCTCAGACACACACTGGAGACAGAGACACGCCCCCCCCAGCACAGGGCTGAGCGCAGAGTCAGTGGGTCGGTCGGTATCTGTGGGTCAGTCAGTGTCAGTGGGAGCAGCTGACCAGAAGAGCAGGCGCTCACAGTACAGTACCTCTCACAGTACCGCCCCCCGCTCTGCCTCGCTCTGATTCACTGTCTGCTGCTCGTCCTCTACACACCTGACCAGAGCCGCCCGGCACAGAGTCTCCATTCCCTCCTCTGACAGCGTCTCACCCCGGGCTGTGGGGGGGGGCACACAGTGAGTTATTTTTTTATTTAATTCAGGTCAGTTCCAAGGTGCTTTTTGGTGAAACTTTATTAGCCTAATTGCCAAAGCCATGACAGGCACACACACTGACTCACATGAACTCCACAGTTTATTTTTTTATTACAAACAACTTCCCTCTTTCTCTCCCAATTCCCCCCTCTCTCTCTCTCTCTCTCTCTCTCTCTCTCTCCCTCTCTCAGGTGTTCTGTGCTCCTCTGATCCTATTGATTGAGCCGAGAGGCCGTTGTGTGGAAATTCTCCGACAACATGATACTAAACACCTGCCGATCCCTGGATTACCTCCCGCTGCTCTCCAGGCCGCGCTCAGCCACTGTAATTACTGCGGGGGGGCGGTGCGTCGCCGCCAGCAACCTCTGGCCCTGTCCTGGGCAATTATCAGCCGGGCGTGGGGGGGTCGAGCACACCCCCCACACCTTGTCAGCTGCATGTGGAGAGGTCAGGCAGGTGTCAGGGGCTGGGGTTACTGTCACACAGACACACGATCACACACGTGTGAGAGACAGAGATAGATGTCACAGAGACACAGCACAGGACAGACAGACATCAATCTAATCAGCTTAATCAGTCCAGGTCAGTGAGACACAGCCCAGCACAGACGCGCTCCGGCCCCAGAGGAGCGGAGCTGCAGGACGCTGCTGTGCTGTTCCCTACACGAAGCACGGTCGGGTCTCGCCCTGTCCGGGGGCCCTGCGTCTGTCCGCGGGTGGTGCTGCGCGGCTGTGCCAGGGCGGTGACGGTGCCCCTCTGTCCCAGACACTGTCAGTTAGGCCAGACCAGGCGACTTCCTCTTTCTCTGCTCTTATCACACAGCTTCATGCAAAGCACCTTCTGTGCAGCACTTCCACCAACGCCAGGCTCCGCTTCCTGGCACTCAGAGCACAGACCCGATACAGCACAGCGCTGATACAGCACAGAGCACAGACCCGATGCAGCAGCCCTGATGTTTGTTTATTTGTTTTCAGTCTATATTGACTGATTGATACACACACACGTTGTATCAGGTCAGACACCAGGCTCGTCTTCACAGTTGTGTATTCAGTGTCCAGGTTCGACTGACTGCCTCCTCCTCTCTCTCGCCGGCGCACTCTCTTCACAACAGCAGCAGCCAGATTACGCCAGGCCCCCGCAATGCCACGGCGCTCGCTCTGAACACTAGACTAAACATCACACAGACACGGACGGGGGGGCTCTCTTCTCCAGTGTCTAGTCATCCCCCCTCAGACACACACAGATGCACCACAGAGGAAAGACAAACACATGGAGAATCCAGAGGCTGTGTCTGAGTCACTGCCTGCGTCTCCCCGGGGCGCTGTGGGGGCGGCGTGGGGGCAGCGTGTGAAGGAATCTGGATCAGAGTCTCTGGGGCAGCTGCAGCACCCCCCCGCTCGCTCTATAGCTCCCTCTGCAGCTCCCTCTCTCCCCCTCAGCTCCCTCTCACCAGACAGAGAGACAGACAGGTATCAGCTCCCCAGACAGACTCTGCTGTGTGTTATTTCTGCACCCTTTCTTTAAACACACAGTCTAGAACATAAGAACATAAGACAGTGTCCAATCGAGAGGAGCCCATTCGCCCCATCGTGCTCGTTTGGTGTCCATTAATAACTAAGTGATCAAGGATCCTATCCAGTCTGTTTTTGAATGTTCCCAAATTGTCTCTTCAGCCACATCGCTGGGGAGTTTGTTCAGATTGTGATGCCTCTCTGTGTGAAGAAGTGTCTCCTGTTTTCTGTCTCAAATGCCTTGAAGCCCAATTTCCATTTGTGTCCCCGGGTGCGTGTGTCCCTGCTGATCTGGAAAAGCTCCTCTGGTTTGATGTGGTCGATGCCTTTCATGATTTTGAAGACTTGGATCAAGTCCCCACGTAGTCTCCTCTGTTCCAGGGTGAAAAGGTTCAGGTCCTCAGTCTCTCAGTAGGACATTCCCTTCAGACCTGGAATAAGTCTGGTTGCTCTCCTCTGAACTGCCTCTAGAGCAGCGATATCTTTCTTGAAGTGTGGAGCCCAGAACTGTCCACAGTATCCAGATTAGCTCTAACTAGTGCATTGTACAGTCTGAACATCACTGCCCTTGTTCTCAATTCTACACTTCATTTTAATGGTCTTTCTTTTTCATTCCTCAATTCCATCTTGCTTCCTATTGAAAAACAGCTCCATCAGCACGAGGTGAGTCGAGAGCCCACAGTACAGTGCAGGAGGCAGACGGGCTCAGTGTGGCTGTACAGGACAGAGGCTCTCCATGCCGAGCGCTGCACCGCGGGGATCACAGCTGGCACAGAGACCGCAGCTCCGGAAGCCTGGCCTGGGGCAGCTCTGACACCTGTTGGTCACCCCTGGAACAGCAGCCCACAGACGCAGCCCTGAGAGAGACACTCCCACTGCAGGCGGCCTGTCTCTCGCTCTGACTGCTACTATTAAACAAACAAATCAACATTATAAACACTATATATTTTGGGGGTATTTTTTCTTTTCTTTTCAGGGAAGCTTGTATTTAGATTCCCGTCTTTGTTGTGATGAAATGTATGTGTTTGCTTGTCCTCTTGGCACCGACTGTAACAACCTGATTTATGAATGAATGAATTAATTAATGAAACACATCGATACGAATATCAGCCCTGGACACGGCAGGAAGGAAACAAACACTCAAACAAACAAACAGGATGTTGCTTACAGTGCGAGGTCAGAGGTCAGACAGTGGAGTGGTGGTCAGATGGTGCAGCCCAGACTTATAAACAATTACAGGAATGGAGGCTCAGGCCCTGTCCAGCACGCTTGCTCTCACACAAGCACACGCACAGATGCTGTACTCCAGAAAGAGGAACGAGAGCAAACCAAGACACGCACAAGCACACACTGCCCGTCGGTCGGACCATTGAGAGACGAATGACTGACAATAAAACAAGAGGAAGAGGAAGCAGAGACGGAGTTTCTCACACAATTGAAAAACATGAGAAACAGCCGCAGCCGCAGCAAAAGACACAGCGGATCAAAATGAGCTGTCCCTGGGAGCCTCATCCACAGCACACTGACCACAGCACACTGACCACAGCACTGATCCACAACAACACTGACCACAGCACACTGACCACAGCACTGATCCACAACAACACTGACCACAGCACACTGACCACAGCACTGATCCACAACAACACTGACCACAGCACACTGACCACAGCACACTGACCACAGCACTGATCCACAACAACACTGACCACAGCACACTGACCACAGCACTGATCCACAACAACACTGACCACAGCACACTGACCACAGCACTGATCCACAACAACACTGACCACAGCACACTGACCACAGCACACTGACCACAGCACTGATCCACAACAACACTGACCACAGCACACTGACCACAGCACTGATCCACAACAACACTGACCACAGCACACTGACCACAGCACTGATCCAAAACAACACTGACCACAGCACACTGACCACAGCACTGATCCACAACAACACTGACCACAGCACACTGACCACAGCACACTGACCACAGCACTGATCCAAAACAACACTGACCACAGCACACTGACCACAGCACACTGACCACAGCACTGATCCACAACAACACTGACCACAGCACACTGACCACAGCACTGATCCACAACAACACTGACCACAGCACACTGACCACAGCACTGATCCACAACAACACTGACCACAGCACACTGACCACAGCACACTGACCACAGCACTGATCCACAACAACACTGACCACAGCACACTGACCACAGCACTGATCCACAACAACACTGACCACAGCACACTGACCACAGCACACTGACCACAGCACTGATCCACAACAACATTGACCACAGCACACTGACCACAACACACTGACCACAACAACACTGACCACAGCACACTGACCACAACACTGACCACAGCACACTGAACACAGCACACTGACCACAACAACACTGACCACAGCACACTGACCACAGCACTGATCCACAACAACACTGACCACAGCACACTGACCACAGCACTGATCCACAACAACACTGACCACAGCACACTGACCCACAGCACACTGACCACAACAACACTGACCACAACAACACTGACCACAGCACACTGACCACAGCACTGATCCACAACAACACTGACCACAGCACACTGACCACAGCACTGATCCACAACAACACTGACCACAGCACACTGACCACAGCACTGATCCACAACAACACTGACCACAGCACACTGACCACAACACACTGACCACAACAACACTGACCACAGCACACTGACCACAACAACACTGACCACAGCACACTGACCACAGCACACTGACCACAACAACACTGACCACAGCACACTGACCACAGCACACTGACCACAACAACACTGACCACAGCACACTGACCACAGCACTGATCCACAACAACACTGACCACAGCACACTGACCACAGCACTGATCCACAACAACACTGACCACAACAACACTGACCACAGCACACTGACAACAATATACTGACCCACAACACTGACCACAACACCACTGACCACAGCACACTGACAACAATATACTGACCCACAACACTGACCACAACACCACTGACCACAGCACACTGACAACAATATACTGACCCACAACACTGACCACAACAACACTGACCACAACACACTGACCACAGCCCGAGGGGAGTGGGGCTCCGGGTCCAAGCAGGTGTGCAGTGGGTGAGGTCAGCAGGCCCGGCTCAGACTGGCAGCCCCCCACTGGCTGCTTTCCTCCGTGTGCTGAGATGCTGGACGGGGGCGTGTTGTGGCCACTCTTCCTGTGTGACGGGGGACACTGAGCTGCTTCACGGACTCCGCCCTCACAGGAGCTCTGTGCTGCGTCTCACCCCGCTGTGCCCCAGGCTGCCCGTCACGGAGAGCGCCGGGACACTTTATAACAGCTGGTATAATACCACCGTTACTACAACTATTCTGCATAATAATTACAGCCAATTCATTAAGAAGATGTAAACAACTGGAGTGCACAGCCGCCGCGGGACAGGCTGGAGACAGGAGTGAAGCCAGCCCCTCTCGCAGGCCTGCTCAGCATCTCAGCGCTCCTGTGGAGGGAGCAGGGGAGCGGGGGCCGGGGGGCCGGTAAACCTCCCCTCACACACCAGTCTGCACAGTCTGCTCTCTCTCAGCGCAATGGGCTCTGACGCGGCTCCCGGGGCCGGCTCTGCTCGCCTCAGAACGGGAAACACTTGTATTGGACTGGATTGTTTCAGGCATAAGAGAGTATTGTGCTGTATGTTGAGCTGGGGGCCACACTGTGCTGTCTGTCGTGTTGCTCTAAATCCGGTTCTGCGCAGAAGACGGCACCTTGCGCTTCCTGAGCCCACTAACTCAGCGACACACAGAATGGAGAGCAGAGGATGAAGCGGTGAGAGCGGCCGATCGATGGCAGGCTCTCCGTTTAACTGCTGAACTGCCACGGCCCCGGGTCACTCTACAGCAACAACACAGCGCCGGTGCAGAGTCACACCCGACCGAGCCGCGTGCGGACCGGACAGCTGGGGGATACATCATCCGTTCATTGGGAAGCAGCACCGGACTCCCGCACCGGAGCGGACAGTGCCGGGAGCTGCACAGTGGATTTGTGAGAAGCCCTTGCGTGTGGCGAGTGACGGCAGCCCCCCAGCGCGGTTCCCGGGGGGAGGCGAGTCTCAGCTGCTGACCATTCTCCTCCACCAGCGCTTCTCCTTTCCCAGAAGTGAAACTGGGCTCAGGAAGCGCAAGGTGCCGTGTGATAGAGGGGGCTGCGCCGCCCCCCCAGGGGGAGGCCCTGATAACAGCCAGGACAGACAGGAATGGCCCGGGCTTGGGCAAGGCCCCTACTATCTGCCCCCACCACAGGGGCCCCTGCTTCCTGTTTACACAATGGCAGCGTTGCTCTGTCTCGGGGAGATATACAGCCCCTCTGCTGCAGCCGACAGCTTATCACAGCGCACATCTCCACACACCCTCGCTGCCCCCCAGCAAGCCCCCCGCAGGCTGAGCAGGGACACACTCACCTCCGCAGGGAGCGCCGGGGCCACAGGGGGCGCTGGGCTGCTTATCACAACTGAAACACCCCCCCACTCATTCTTGGCATCTTTGTAGTAGTTGTTGTTGTAAGAAGTAAGTTATTATTCATTGTTCTGCCCAAGCACTTACAAAACACTTGGAAGGACAGATAAGATAACACAGCACAACAACACAGCAGCTACACAGCTAAAAATGCCCTACTGTCGGTCCTCCAGCCCTCAGTTATCTGCCCACAATCCTCATCAATCCCCCCTCTCTCTCTCTCAGTGGCCTGGCTGGACCCCAGCAGCCCAGTCTTGCCCGTCGAACACGTGGAGACGCACAGCGCACGTTTACAGCTCCGGCACGGCACTGCCACGCAAAAACTGACGACCCCACTGTGCTCACAATCTGTAATACAGTAGCGGCGAGGGGGGGGCAGTGAAATGGGGGGGAGCTGGATTGGGGAAGTCCAGTCCACAGTCCAGGTGAACCCCCCCCACCCCGCAGGAAGCCTGTGAGGTCACTGGTGTAAATACAGAGAAACGAAAAGGAGAAGTGACACGATTAGAGCCACGCTGTGAGAACACGAGAAGGGGAACCGGCTGCTGTGAACACGGCCGACCGGCTGCGGCGCGAACGCCTGCGTGTGTCCGGTTTTACTCTCCCTCAGTGTCAGCTGTGCACCGGAGCAGCTGTGTGTCATGCGTCACACTGCCGGGCTCGGCACGGCTGCCCCGGTCCTCTTCACACCGAACAGCACCAGTCGCTGCACACAGGAGGAGCTAGTAATTGCTTCCAGAAGCTTTTTTGGCAATCTGGCCACCTGGTTTGTTCATATTTATTATGTTTTCTCATTTAAGGAAATGCTTAAATTTCACAAGCGTAAGTTTCCTTTCTGGGCAGCGTCTGATCCCATTACCAGTGTGTGCGTGTGTGTGTGTGTGTCCAGGGTGCGCACACAGGCTGCAGTCAGAGCGAGCTGAGCGCCAGACCTAAAAGCAGCTGCCTGGAAGTGACAGTCCAGGCATTCCTCCTCTGCGCCGAATCCCAGCACAGACGTGACGCTGCCGGGAAGCCCTGGGCAGGCGGCTCCCTGTGGGCCGCAGTGTTCCATGTGGAAGTGGGTCAAGGCCCTGGGAGTCACTCCTGCAGGACACACCTGAGTGTGCAGTCAGTCAGAGGGCCTCTCCGCGTCTCGGTCTGCCAGGACAGCGCGAGGACCCAGGGCAGGAGCCGGCCAGGGCTGCCGCAGGAGAGAAGCCCGTTCAGGACACTTTTCTGTGTTTGGTGGCTGCAGTGACTCAGACCCCGGAGTCCCGGCCGTTCTGTCGCCTGTGGACCCGAGTCAGTGGGCTTCAGCAACAGAGCGGTGTTCCCCCTCCCTCTCCACAGGGACCAGCGCCGAGACAGACGCAGGTGTGATGCCTGATTGACCGACTGACCGACTGACTGACACCCTGCCTGACAGACTGTGTCCTGAGGCCCTGTGGACAGGACTGACTCTCCCTCACCCCTCACCCCTCCCTCTCTCCCTCCCTCCATTCCGCCATTCCTCTTCTTTCTTCAACCGCACCACCCATCTCTCTCTCTCTCTCTCTCTCTCGTCCTCTCCGCAGGCAGATCGTGTGTCAGTGTGAGGTGTGTGTGTGTCTGAGGGAGGAACTCTGTAACACTCGGTCCTCTGTGGGGAAGAGAGAAGACCCACACGGGCACCACAGGGTTTAACCACCGCTCTGACCACCTCCTCTCCCCAGTATCGCTCCTCCTGCGAGAGCCGACAGTGTCCGAGCCTCCAGGGCACTTCCTGCCCCCCTGGCCGAAGCCTCCTGGCGCTGACGAGACCAGTCCAGACCCTGCTGGGACTGTGGTGAAGGCCCTGCAAACAGCTTCTTCCTGCTGCAGCCAGAGCACAGCGCCGGGTGACCAGGTTCAGTCGTGCGCTCTGTGCTGCTGCTGACCGGGCAGAGCGCTGGGTCTGGCACTCGACTCCCCCAGGACTCAGAGCTCGGGGGCGAGGCCGAAGCACACAGCTGGGCCTGAGGGGAGCCTGGGGCTGGGATGTAGGCCTCCCACACACACCACCACCCAGATAAACACAACTGCACTGCTACACACTCACAAACAATCATAACGGCAAGAACCAACACATTCCCAAACAGGCCCTTGCATGCGTGCACACACTCACACACACAAATAACACACTCCCAAACAGTGTAATCTGTGCCCTGACACGCACACATGCACGCACACGCACACGCACGGCCCTGGCTGCACAGTGTGATCTGGCCGCCGCAGTGACTGTCTTCAGACTCACAGACACACACAGGCTGGAGCTCAGACCCCAGCCCTGCTCGGGATCTGTACGCCTGACTCCAGTTTGTGCTCGTATGTCCATGCGTGTCCTCCTCTTGTTTTTACAAACAATACATTCATTAACAGACCTACGAGTCTCTCCAGTCTGACGGCACCGACATGGCGGCACAGACGACAGACACGAGAACTCAGTTACTAGTTCTCAGATTTACAAGTAAAGCAAACAACTTTAAATTAACAAGAGAGAGGGAGAGAGAGAGAGTGATTCACCAGCCTTTCCAATTCCTACACCCCCACCGCAGAAAGGACGAGTCAACCCAACGCCTAGGGGAGAGCCAAACAAGTAGCACATCCTGCTTTACTGGAAGTGAGGGAGAGAGACGGCACTGTGGGAGGGTGAGGGTGACATGGAGAGGGAGAGAGAGAGAACAAGAGGATCCAGTTTCATTGGCAAAGACACTGTCTTGAACACCTTCAGAGGAAAAAACTACAGCCAGACAGAGAGAGAGAGAGAGAGAGACAGAGAGAGAGGGAGGGAGAGGCAGCTGTAGCTCAATAATCAAACCCATGGTCAGTGAGGCCTGCCTGCCAGGCTGCCGGTCCTTGGCGCGGCCCACAGTCTCGCTCAGGGGCCGGCTGTTAACACGAGCCGCCGTAACACGCACACACAACACACAGGCACGTCTGTGGAATTGACATGTGCTTCTCACAGGCCTCCGGGGCCCCCGTGTCTCCCGGCCCTGCTCCTCTGGCCTGGTCCAGCCGGACGAGTTCCGGGAAAACCGCAAAACAAAGCAACCAAAAAAAGGGGTTTCAATTCCCATATTTCCACAGTCGTACACAAATGCCCACCCACACTCTCTCTCTCTCTCTCACACTCACACACACACTCTTACACTCACACACACACTCTCACACACTCACACACTCTCACACACTCTCACACACTCTCACACACTCTCACACACTCACACACACTCTCACACACTCACACACTCACACACTCTCACACACTCACACACTCTCACACTCACACACACACAGGCAGGCACACCAGCCCTCGATGTGCTGGCCCCAGCAGGAGGCTGTAAACTGGTGAGAATGTGGCCCGCAGCCCACCGGTCATGTGATTTCTGGGATGTTCTGGGCTAATGATCCTGGCATGGGCCACACACAGGGTTACCAGAACCAGGTCTGCAGACTGACCAGGGGGAGAGGGGGAGAGAGAGAGAGAGAGAGGGCTGAGGAGAAGCAAGAGGCAGGGATGAGAGAGAATAGACAGAGGAAGAGAGAGACAGAAAGAGAGAGGAGCTCAGACTCTCTACCTCGGCTCTACCTGAGCAGAGCCAGGGCCGACTCCCTGAGCGGCTCTCCTGCCCACAGAGGGAAGGCTGCTGGGCTGGACAGTGCAGTATCCTGCAGTAAGGTCCAGTACACTACAGTCCAGTGTAGTAAAAGGGCTGGGCTGATTATATAGATAACCCCCTCACAGACAGCGTACGGTGGCCTGCAGAGTCCATATGCAAAGATAGCAAAGAAATAACAAATCAACAACCTGCTGGAATAGGAGCACGCCGAGGCTCGGGCCGTGGTCCACGGGTCTCCCCTCCGCTGCTCCACAGCCCCGATCACGAGGCTTTGTTTGCCTGCTTTCTCAACCCAACAACCACAGACAAAATGTTCTCCTGATCACGACACCACACACAACCCAGTCAACACACACGTCTGCCACCTGTTGTTGTTTGTCCGCCCCCGGGGGCCGCAGGCAGCTAACCAGACACGAGAGAGGCTCGCCCACAGCCCCCGCTGTCAGCACACGCTCGTCAGCCGGAGCAGCTCTGGAGCGGAACAAATGAGCTCCTGAGCGCCGAGGCAGGCCGGCGGCCGGGCGGCAATTAAAATGAAGCACAAGCGCGGTCTGTCCAGAGAGCCTGAGAGTTACGCACGCTAACGGAGCGGACAGAGAGGAGCTCTGACTTCCACAGCTGCTGGTCCTCGTCCCAGAGACTGCAGGATGTTTCTCTCAGCTCCCTCCGCAGCCTCGCTCACCTGAGCCTCATGGGTGTCATCACCGGTCTATTAGACGTGGCACGGCGGGGCACGGCGGGGCTCGGGGGGCAGTCTGTGAGGCCCGGGTTCAAGAGAGCAATCCCACACCCATTCAATCAGCACCCGAAACAGAGGAGACCAAAGTCTGGTGCTGAAGCTCAAGCGTTCCTGGTCCTCCAAAGCCTTCACTGAAAACAGATGGTTTTCTTGAAGAATGTAATTAAAGAATAACTCCTCAAACAGACATGACTGGGAAGCAAAGGCTGAAATATGTATCTGAAGGACGTTTAATAAATTATGCATCCTGTATTTACTAATGGGCTATCGACTGCAGGGGCTGCGGGGGGCCAGGGGGCCGGGAGGCCGGGATGTCAGGTTGCAGGGAGGCTGCTGAGACTCGCTGATCCCGGGGGGGGGGGGTGTCAGTGTACACACACTCACACTGACCACTTAGAAACTCAAACACACACACGCTCAGCGGGCTCTGCGGTCGCCTGAAACCCCAATGGACGCCAAACTGCCCCGCTGGGATAACTGCACCCTGACCTCACTGTGTGTGCAGCAACTCTCCTGCTATTTTAATTATAATTATCAAGGAGACGTGTCTTTTGCATTTCAACAGCAATAATATTAATAATAATAACATTAATAACGCACTGCTTTTCTATTGTGATGTCATCAGCTCACAGGTGACTCACCTGCGTGTCCAGCTGTGCAGCCCCCGTCTCTCGCACTGCTGGAGACATGCGGGTTTAAAGCAGCTGTCCCGGGACCCCGCCGCACACTCACAATGAGGCTCCGTAGACATGAGGGTCAAAGTTCATTAAAGCTAATACACATTTATTATTATTATTATTATTATTAGTGTATTAGCACATCCAGAAACACTGAACACGTGGTCTGGACAATATGCACACGGAACTCCCGATTCCAAAATATCCAGATTATTTCTAGTTGCAGACGCTGCTCTAGTGTAGCGCAGTTCCGCCCCCTACAGGCCGAGCAGAGAACTGCACCGCCAAGCACACAAGACTGGACATCATCATCATCATCATCACAACGACCATAATCATAATAATTTGTAATTATTTATCTATTGAATCATGTATCGATGACTATTAAGTCATTGTTTTTTTTTCCTTCCGAAACAATTGTTTACTTTAATTAATATATATTGGCCATGAATACGTGTGTGAATACACCGATCAGCCATATCATTCTGACCACTGACAGGTGAAGTGAATAACACTGATAATCTCGTTATCATGGCACCTGTCAGTGGGTGGGATATATTAGGCAGCAAGCGAACATTTTGTCCTCAAAGTTGATGTGTTAGAAGCAGGAAAAATGGGCAGCGTAAGGATCTGAGCGACTTTGACAAGGGCCACATTGTGATCCAAAAGTGGTCCAATGAAGGAAAAGCGGTGAACCGGCGACAGGGTCATGGACGGCCAAGGCTCATTGATGCACGTGGGGAGTGAAGGCTGGCCCGTGTGGTCTGATCCAGCAGACGAGCTACTGTAGCTCAAACTGCTGAAAAAGTGAACGCTGGTTCTGATAGAAAGGTGTCAGAACACACAGTGCATCGCAGTTTGTTGCGTATGGGGCTGCGTAGCCGCAGACCAGTCAGGGTGCCCATGCTGACCCCTGTCCACTGCCGAAAGCGCCTGCAATGGGCACATGAGCATCAGAACTGGACGGAGCAATGGAAGAAGGTGGCCTGGTCTGATGAATCACGAGTTCAAGGTGTTGAAGGAAGAACAACGGGACAGGTGCGTTGAACAATTACCAACTATTGCTGGGGCCATAGTGGTTTAAATTGGCTTAGAAGCCACTACAGATCTGCTGCTAACGTCTTGGTGCCAGATACCACAGCACACCTTCAGAGGTCTAGTGGAGTCCATGCCTTGACGGGTCAGGGCTGTTTTGGCGGCAAAAGGGGGACCTACACAATATTAGGCAGGTGGTCATAATGTTATGTCTGATCAGTGTACGTGTGTGTGTCTGTACATGCGAAGCTGTTTGAATCACCACTGCTTTGGCAATACCTGTACTTGTCATGCCAATAAAACGCTTTGAATTTGAATTTGAATTTGAGACTGGAGAGACAGACCTGTCAGTCACATGAACTCGACTCTGTCGTGTCTGATGGCTCTGTGCAAGTCGGGGAACCCAGAACACTGTGCCTGGTGTCAGAGCCGGGACAGGAGTCACGCTGCTGGAAATAAATGTGTTTGTGACTCAGAACAGGAAGAGAGGAGCCGTGGTGGGGGCTGCCTCGTGGAGATGCCCTGAGGAAGACGGGTGAAGGTGGAGGTTCTGGGAGCTGAACCCACAGCCCAAACAAACCAAAGAGAGCCCTGGATGAGTGGCCCTGGGCCCCATGCCCCCTGACAGCCCCTCTCGGCCCCCCTCTCCATCAGGGCAGAGCAGACAACGTTATATTAATATGTAATGCAAACAAAAATCAATCAGCAATCTCCCCAGCCGAGAGAGAGACAGACAGAGAGAGAGAGAGACAGAGAGGGAGAGAGAAAGAGAGAGAGAGAGAGAGATAGAGAGGCAGAGAGAGGGAGAGGGAGCTTGCATATTCACTTCTCCTGACATCATTAAAAAGCCATTCGTCCCCGTCAGCGCAGCCGCGCCGCTTAATTAGTTTCTACAAACATATCGAGCTCAACATCCAGGAGGAATTAACGACAAAAACGCTGATTCTGTATGAATATGATCAAAAATGTAAACTAGGAGAGAGAAAAGTTTTCAACAGCAGCTCTGCAGGGAGACAGGTGAGCTGCGGCACCCGGCCAGGGCCTGGGAGTGGTGGGCAGGCTGGGGGTCCGGGGCCCAGGTGGGGAGGTGGGAAGCTCTCTCTACACACAGACATGGGGCCACAGAAGGGTAAAGAGTCATCAGGGTCCTGCTGGCATACAGGGCCACAGACTGGCATACTGACTGGACCCCAAGAGCACAGCTGCGACAGGAAGGCAGCTCAGAGAGTCACCTGGGGTCTGAGCATTGTAAGGCTGTATGTGAGAGAGTGTGTGTGTGTGTATGTGTGTATGTGTGTGTGTGTGTGTGAGTGAGTGTGTGTATGTGAGTGCGTGTGTATGTGTGTGTGTGAGTGTGTGTATGTGAGTGCGTGTGCGTGTGTATGTGAGTGTGTGTGTCTGTGTCTGTGTGTGTGCGTGTGTGTGTGTATGTGTGTGTGAGAGTGTCTGTGTGTGCGTGTGTGTCTGTGTCTGTGACTGTGTCTGTGTCTGTGTCTGTGTCTGTGTGTGTGTGTGTATGTGTGTGTGTGCGTGTGCATGTGAGTGTGTGTGTGTGTGTGTGTGTGTGTGTGTGTGTGTGTGTCTGTGTGTGTGTGTGTGTCTGTGTCTGTGTGTGTGCGTGTGTGTGTGTATGTGTGTGTGAGAGTGTCTGTGTGTGCGTGTGTGTGTGTGTGTGTGTATGTGTGTGTGTGTGTGTGCGTGTGCATGTGAGTGTGAGTGTGAGTGTGTGTGTGTGTGTGTGTCTGTGTATGTGTGTATGTGTGTGTCTGTGTATGTGAGTGTGTGTGTGTGTGTCTGTGTCTGTGTCTGTGTATGTGCGTGTGTGTATGTGTGTGTGAGAGTGTCTGTGTGTGTGTGTGTGTGTGTGTGTGTGTGTGTGTCTGTGTATGTGTGTGTGTGCGTGTGTGTGAGAGAGTCTGCAGTCAGTCGCTGTGGTCAGCAGGTGTATTAGCGGTGTGTGAGGCTGACAGCGGGGCTTCGGAGCCGCGGTGCTGCGGTGTGGACGGGTGTGGACTGAGTGCCGACCGCAGCCCGCCATCGATCGCAGCTCAATCGGATTACAGAGCAGCTGAAAGAGCAGCGGCTGCAGAATCGCCTGCGACGGGAGATGGATGTGAAAACGAGTGGCCGGAGTGACAGCCCAGGGCCCGACCGGCCCCCAGGGATCCCCGCCGCCTGCCTATCAACTGTGTGGCCCCCCAGCGCCGGCACACAACCCTCAGCCATGCGAATACTGTTGAGCTCCACTGTATTGGATTTATGAGTTAATGGGGATGTCAAGACATAACAGATCACAAAATAAGCAAGAGGAGAGGAGAGGAGAGAGAGGAGGAAAGGAGAGGAGAGGAGAGGAGAGGAGAGGAGAGTAGAGGATGAAGACAGAGGAAGAGAGAGAGAGAGAGAGAGAGAAAGAGGAGTAGTGGAGAAGGGAGCAGAAGAGCAGAAGAGAGAAGAGAGGCATAAAATAAAATACCCACTACACCACACAGCAAACCTCCAGACACGCCCACCGTGCCGCACCGGGCTGAGGGCAGCTGTGCCAGCGCTCACACCGGCTAGCTTGGTGGATGGTGGCCACCTGGTGCTGCTCAGATTGCCGCTCAGAACAAATCTCCATCTCCGGCACACCCTTAAACAGGAGGTGTGCCGACTGAACCTCAACGCAGCTCGTCTCGTTTACCTGGACAAGTGTGTGTGCTGCTGAACACCCAGATTGACCAGAGGAGGACACAGACGGGTGCAGGCAAGGGGCAGGGGGGGTCAGGGCAGGTCAGGGCAGGTCAGGGTCAGCTCAGGTTATGTTGTTACCAGGTGGGCACAAGGTCAGCTGTGTTGTGTGCTGTGATCAAAGGCAGACACACTAACTGATATTGAAGAGGGGGAGCACTGGGAGAGAGAGAGAGAGACGGGGAGAGAGGGGTCAGGGCAGGTTAGAGCTCATTAGGAGACAGAGCCCCCCCGCACACACACAGCACGGGGGGCACTGTGGCTGAGGAGCAGTGATGGCACAGGGGGTCAAGGAGGACACAGGAGAGTGTATTTATTGTTATTAATGATGATTACCCAGAGGAGCTGTGTGACTGTGCGTGTTGTGTGTGTGGTGCACAGGCCCGCTGACGCAGCAGGCACGCTCTCTCTGCGCTCCTGGCATCACTGGGCCAGGTTTACAGCAGAGTAAAGTACAAGGCCAGCGCACCTTATCAGCCCTGGGGACGGGAGAGCCAGGCATCGGACATTGACACAGGGCTGGGCAGTGTAGAGGGGGCACAGGGCAGTGTACAGGGGCACAGGGCACTGTTGAGGGGCACAGTGCATTGTAGAGGGGCACAGGGCAGTGTAGAGGGGCACAGTGTAGTGCTGAGGGGCACAGGGTCTGGGGTCCGGGTGTCCCTGTCTGCTGTGTGAGCCTGCGGTCCGGTGCACAAACATTAATGTGATGTGACTGTAAGAGAATTGACCTATATCTGAGCCATCTTTGTTTTGTATTTTTAATTTTTTTCCAATCCTCCTCTCCCATCATCTCGCGGTCAATTTTGTATTAATTTTATTTATACTTTTTTTTTTAAGGAATTAAAAATGCAAATCTAATCTCTCAGCGCAGTAATGCGATCAGAGAGACAGGCGGTCGATGGGCTGCCACAGCGGCTGGGGCTGTGATGCATGACAGGGCGGGCTGACCAGTGGCTCCTTATCACCGGCCGGGCAGGGCTCCACCACTCCGCACTCTGCCTCCTCTCTCTGCACCCGGCGGCTCGCCTCCTCTCTCCCTCGGTGAAGTTCAATCTCTACCTCTCTGAGGCCTAGACCAATCCAGACTGTAACCTACCCTTCTGTGGTTTTATTTATAAGCAGTAGAAAGTGACTTCTGACAGGGAATTAAACCGCGACTTGGGGGTGTGTTTGTAATCTGCGATGGGAGAGCAGAGCACAGTTCTGTCTCGGTTTAGACTCTGCCTCTCCCTCTCTTGATCCCTCTCTCTCTCTCCAGGGTGGAGGTGCCGGGAGTAGATGGGTTTGGCCAGTGCAACAGGGCCGGGCACAGGGCAACAGGCAAATGAAATAATACAGACAGTCAGACACACACAGACACACACATGTACACACTCTATACTGTTTTCTTTAACACTCCTCACTTCACTCTCCTTCCATTTCTCCCTCCCTCCCTCTCTCCCTCTCTCCCTCTCTTTATCCCCAGGTCTGAAGGACAGCTCTGGGAGGCTGTCTGGCTGCCCACAGCTGAGATTGATTTTCAAACTGCACATCGCTGATGAAATATTCAGCCGGATCGATGGTGGAACAGTAGCCTGGCCCAGCGCTGATAGCCGGGGTATTTTTGGGGAGGCTCCGAGACACTTCCATCCATCAGACCCTCCTGCAGCAGAGCTCCCTCCAGCACGGCTCCTGCACCCTCTCACCCCAACAGTCCCTGTTTGCCCCTCTCTCCCCTCGCACACCGAGTCTGCTCTTCCACAGGGGCATGTCATAATAATAATAATAATACAATTTAATGATAATTGCAATAATAATAATTGTCAAACCCTGCCGCCAGGCCCTGCCCCACACCCGCCCCCCCGCCCCGGGAGCCCTGCCCGGCCGCAGCCTGGCACCCCCAACCGCACGGCCCGTGGGAGATTTATGAAAGGGGCCCAGCGGCCCTGTGGTGAGCAGCGCAGCCCACAACACCGGAGCCCCGTACATCTTCATTAACAAGAAACATTTCTATTGATCTCATTCTGCAGCGCTCATGTTACACATAAGAAATATGTACGGTCGCCTAAATGAATTATTCCAACCCCATTTGTATCGACTGGCTGCTTTATGATATTATCTATGGGAACAGTTAGTCACTGGGTGTCAAAACTGTTTGGATATAATGGAATAACCACAGCGCTCTAATCAAAAGTGGCTGGGGGTGCAGGGGCCGGGGTGCCCACTCAGCTGCCAGGGCTGGGGCACTGACCCCCTCGCACACTGAGGTCCGCGCCACTCAGGTCGCTCAGGTCGCTGTCTGCGTCTGTTCCTGCTGTCCAGAGACATGTGCCGGGCCTGTGTATATGAACAGTATAAATAACTGGCAGAGGACTATCCGTGCCTCCTGCTCTGAGTCTGAGTCCCGGTCAGAGAGGCGGCCCGGCCCCCCGGGAGGCCATCGATCCCCATCGTTATCTTTAAGAGCCGCTCTCGGATGATTGCTGCGTATCTGCAGAGCCGAGGCCATTACTGCCCGGCAGCCTCAGCCTTCATTCATCAGAGCAGCCGGCTGTCATCCTCCAAACCAGACCGTTTCAATGGGGAATTAATAACACATTTATGGCTTAACCGCTGCACCCAGGCCACAGGGCCTTGCACAGGGCCGGACAGCACTCTCTCCCTGCGCTTAATCTACTCCGGGTGACCACAGGAGGAGGCAGAGTGAGACCCCAGCCCGCTCTGTGGTCACAGACACCCAGGCCGCAGTGTGGCTCCTCTGGGCCAGGCTGGACGCAGCGCACAGGGCAGGTCCCTGGCACAGGGCTGTGAACGGCGCAGGAAAGCACCGCCCTGGGGTTGAACCACACCGGCACCTGACTCTGTGTCCCAGTGTCCCCGTGTCCCTGTGTCCCAGTGTCCCCGTGTCTCTGGGAGCGGTGCTGAGGACTCAGAGGCAGGAGAGGAAGACGTGACACACAGCGCCAGCAGAGGGATCAGCAGAGTGGAAACGGCCTGCGGACGCCATCACTCAGAGCCAATTAAAGGACCAGCGTCATCACATCAATCAGTGAGGACATCATCCCTGACAGCCCCTGATCTGCGCCTGTCTGTCCGTCTGTCCGTGACAATCACTCAATCACTGCCCCCCCACGGTGAGAGGGCTGACATCAGACCCGCTCTGACAGGCCTTCAGATCCAATCGCCGCTCGACAGCCTGACTGACTGATTGCTCTCTAACCCAATTAGAGGATCGAGGGCCGCCCTGCTGCGGCACGTCAGACACTGCGGGTGGGGAGGGAGCAGCGCGGGGGGCCTGTCCTGTCCTGCCCTGCCCTGTCTCTGTCCCTGTCCTTCCCTGACCAGGGCTCCCCCTGTAACGGCACAGAGGTCCTTGAACCATGAATGCGTGTCGTCTGGCTTCCCTACACTTTACTGTGGTTTTCCCAGGGTTTTACGCAGAGTCCTTAAGGGGGCTTAGTAGCAGCAGAGGGCTCCTGTGGCAACAGTGAATCCCAGCAGTACAGCAGGGCCCTGTCCCTGTGGCAGCACTCGACACACTGTGACACCTGTGTGCCCTCATCCCTGTCCATGCTGACACACTCTCACACACACACACCCTCACTCTCACACTCTCACACACACACTCACACACTCACACACACTCACACACTCTCACTCTCACACACTCTCACACACACTCACACACATGCAAACACACACACACTCACATGCGTTGCTGTGGTGGAGACACAGCTCAGGGCCTCTGCTCTGTAGCGGCGCCGCTCTGCGCTGTGTCTGGCCCAGGAGCCGGCCGTGTGCGTCAGGCCCTGCGCTCTGTCTTCCCCCCCGCTCCCCTTCCCCCTGCCTGTCTGGGATGACAGATACGATATCAATAAGAGGCAATATTTCTAATGATATGAATTGATCGGGCAGCAGGCAGTGGAGCAGGGTCAGCTCACTCTCTCTCTCTCTCTCAGGCCCAGGCCTGGCTGCCATTGCAATAAGGATCCTGACTGACTGGCGCAGAGCCAGGGCTCCTCCTCACCCCTACAGAGACACACAGACACACTGACACAGACACACTGACACACACACACACACACACACACACAGAGACACAGACAGACAAACACGGAGACATACAGACACACTGACACACAGAGACACACAGAGACACACAGACAGACACAGAGACACACAGACAGACAGACACAGAGACAGACAGACACTGACACACAGACACACCCACACAGACACACTGACACACTGACATACTGACACAGAGACACACAGACACACTGACACAGCCACACAGACAGAGACACACACACAGACACACAAGACACACAGAGACACACAGACACACTGACACAGAGACACAGACACACACACACAGACACACTGACACAGAGACACTGAGGTGTCGACACTGTCCCTCACTGTCACCCTGTCCCCCTATCCTCTGGCAGCACAGCCCAGACAGAGCCTCAGGCGCAGCCTCGCACCCGGCCCAGTGCTATTATCCCAGAGAGCCGAACAACAGAGATTGCAGAGTTAATGTTTAGTGGCGGGAGGGCAGGGCAGCACTTATCAGTGAGGGACATCTGGGGTATTAATGGCAGGACCAGATAGAGAGATCAGAGTTTACAGCAAGCAGCTCCAGAGTTCAGTCTGGGAGAAAAGAGGAGAGGAGAGAGGGGCTGGACAGGAGAGAGGAGAGTGACTGAGTAGAGCCCTGGCCAGGTAAGCACAGAAACACTAATCTCAGTACGACCGGGACTCTCTGCTATGTTGTTAATACTGTGTCATTGTGCTGCTGCTGAGTCCTGACATGGGCTCGGTGTCTTCAAGGACACTCCCAGAGAGCAGGGGCTAGGGTCTGCAGTGTGACCTTGCCTTGCCCTGTCCAGGGCTCCAGTAAGAGACTAATTAGCTTTGATTCATGAATGAGATTGTAATATGACCCTTGCAGGGACTGGGCTCAAGACGCTCACAGGGATAGGACAGGAGGCCTGGACACGGCAGAGTCAGAACAATGTGCCCTTCACTTCCCCCTGAAGGTCGACTGATATGTGTATGTGTGTGTGTGTGTGTGTGTGTGTGTGTGTGTGTGTGTCTGTACAGGTGAAACTGTTTGACACTCATTGCTTTGGCACAGATGCTTTGGCAATACTTATTCTGGACATGCCAATAAAGCACTTTGAGTTCGTGAGAGGGAGGGAGCGAGGGCAGGGCCCCCACACCCCCGGGGCCGGCGCAGGCGAGAGCAGGACGGTTGAATCGCAGCTCTGGGTGATAATCCTACACCTCCAGCAGCAGACAGATCTGTAGCAATTCTGCGAAATTACCAACACAGGGAACCTCTGTAATTACCCAGCAATTAAAAACACTGTCTCGGGAACCTGATACACACCGTCTGAGCAGAGTGTGGAGGGACGTGCGCTCTCTCTCTCTCTCTCTCTCTCTCTCTCTCTCTCTCTCTCTCTCTCTCTCTCTCTGGCTGTGTCTCTCATCTTTCTCTCCCTCTCTCCTCCACTCCCCCCTCCACACACACACACGTCCCTTAGAAGTGTTATCTCTTTCTTAAACGGGCGCAATTACTCATTCCGATGAATTAATTATTAATCACAGAGTTAATAATTCATGTTAATTGCTGCTTTAAGTTTCTAATACCACCCCCCCGCCACCACCCCCGCCTCCCCAACAACAAAAAAACACACACATGAGCAAAGGTCACGATCGAGACCCTGGAGCGCCGATGCCCCGCCGCTCCTCTGTGTGTTTGTGTGTTCGGCGCTGTATCAGTGACTGCGCTGCTCGGGTCCATTATTACTGATCTATAAACACGCGCTGTTTAGCTGTGATGCTGATAACACTTACTGCACATTTCGAGACGGGATAAAAGCGTAATATAATACAAGCAGCTGCACAGAAGCTCGAGTCCATAGACAGAGCAGGGTCTCTCTGCTGTCCCATCAGCCGCCTCTCACAGGGGCTGGGGTGTCTCTCAGGATGTCCACTCTGGAACAGGAGGCAGGGAGGTCATGGTCACAGACTGTGTTTCATCAGAGCTGGCACTGAGCTGGGGGTGATGTTGGACAACCTCAGTGGAGACACCGAATTGACTCTGTGTCTGTGATTTACAGGTGTGTGTTCTCCGTCAGCAGAGCTGCAGTGTGGAGGGGCAGTCCGCTGTGGAGGTGTCCTGCTGTCAGTAACAAGGATTCATCCTGCTGTGAGTAAGACAGGCAGGGGGTCTTTGTTACTGGGGGCAGGGGGCCGGCAGAGCATCGCCTGCCATAGCAGCACCGACTCGGAAGGCAGGGCACTGCTCTCTCAGGAGGAGAGGACGCTGCACGTGTGTGTGATTTGTAACCCCCCAGCTCAGCACAGAGTGCGCTGTGATTGCAGCAGAGGACATCACAGCCTGCCACAGGGCCAGGGAGCCACACAGCCCGTCTCCTAACCAGCATCAACACAACACTGTGAACATCTGGACACACCTGTACAATCTGTGGAGTTAGTCAATGCATTCTCTTGTCCAACACTTCTTTCATCTTATATTTCCTGTACTGCGTCTGTAAGTACTTTGGCAAGACTTCTGTAAAGTTGTCGTGTCAATAAAGCTTGTTTTGAATTTGATTTGAAGAGATTGTTCCCCATCGCCCAGTTCTTGAAAACTTGACCTGTGTGTCACTTCTGTGACAACTCTGATGCAACAAGTCACGCCAATAAAGGTCTTTAATTGAACTGAGAGAGAGAGAGAGAGAGAGAGAGAGAGAGGGATAGAGAGAGAAAAGGAGAGAGTGGGTGAGAGGCGCAGAGGCAATGGAGGGACAGACAGACAGAAGGAGGGAGAGAGACGCAGGGCAGCAGGAGAGAGGGAGAGGTCCCTGGCAGCGCTGTGGTCTGGGCAGGCCTCCAGCTCCTGGCAGAGGCACACAGGGCTGTTAATTCTCTCCCTCCATCCCTCCATCCTTCCCTCCCTCCCTCTCTCCCTGCTCCAGGCCAGGAAGGAACTCTCTCTAGCAGGGATTAGGCCCTGATTATTTCCTGCCCCCCGACTCCAGCTGTCCCCCTCCTCTCCCTTCCTCCCTGCAGTATGAACATCTGGGCACATCTGTGCAGCAACAGGCCACAGCTGCAGGACAGACCGTGTGCAGCCAGGGGGGGAACAGCCTCTCGAGTCAGGGACTTCAACTCACTGCCGTGCGTTAGCGTGTGTTTGTGTGTTTCTGATTCACATGTGATTTGGTGACACTGAGAGGGTTTCGACACATGTTCTGGAAGACAGACCCGGGAACCTCTCAGGTGCAGACTGAGGTCGGGGTGTATGTGTGTGTGTGTCTGTGTGTGTGTGTGTGTATGTGTGTGTGTGTGTGTGTGTGTGTGTGTGTGTGTGTGTGTGTGTGTGTGTATGTCTGTGTGTGTGTGCATGTGTGTGTGTGTGTGTGTATGTCTGTGTGTGTGTGTGTGTGAGTGTGAGTGTGAGTGTGTTTGTGTGTTTGTGTGTGTGTGAGTGTGTTTGTGTGTCTGTGTCTGTGTGTGTATGTCTGTGTGTGTGTGTGTGTGTGTGTGTGTATGTATGTGTGTGTGTGTGCATGTGTGTGTGTGTGTGTGTGTATGTCTGTGTGTGTGTGTGTGTGAGTGTGAGTGTGAGTGTGTTTGTGTGTTTGTGTGTGTGTGAGTGTGTTTGTGTGTCTGTGTCTGTGTGTGTGTGTCTGTGTGTGTGTGTGTGTGTGTGTGTGAGTGTGTGTTTTTGTGTGTGTGTATGTCTGTGTGTGTGAGTGTGAGTGTGTTTGTGTGTTTGTGTGTGTGTCTGTGTGTCTGTGTCTGTGTGTGTGTGTGTGTGTGTGTGTTTGTGTGTGTTTTTGTGTGTTTGTGTGTGTGTGTGTGTGTTTATTGACTGCCTAAGGAGTCAGGGATAAAGAGAATAGATAATTGGGCCCCGGGGGGGCGGTCATTAGCGCAGGGAGTCGTGTGCTGCTGACAGGAGCAGCCCGGCACTCAGAGCCTGTCCGAGAGGCAGCGGAGCACAGGAGTCGAGAGAGAGAGAGAAACAGAGTGGGCAACAGAGCCAGCGCCGCACTGACACCATCACAATCACCTGCACACACATACACCCATACACTCTCACACACACACACACACACCTGGTCTGGAGGTGGAAGCAGGGAGACTTGGTTTACAGACAAAACACCTGAAAACACAGCAGTGACAGTAGTGACCCGGGACTGGACTGGACTGCACTGGACTGCACTGGACTGCACTGGACTGCGGGGGTGCAGGTGCCGTGGCCCTGTCTGGGGGGGGGCTGCCTCATGAATCCACTGAGTGACAGTTATGAATGGCAGGGCAGGAGACGATGGGGGGGTGTTGTAGACCGGGCCTGAGCCCCTCCTGGGCGGGGGAGGGTCGGGTCTGGGGCCATGGCAGGGAATCAGGTTAGAGTTAGAGCTCAATGCGATTTGGATGATTTATGGTCAGGCGGCAGTGGCGGGGGGCAGAGCCTGGGCCCCTGTGCTGTGCATTAGAGAGGGAGGAGGCAGGACAGGGCGGGGGGGATATCACACACTGAGACACAGGAGAGACATGGTCCAGCAGGGTCT
>NC_089855.1:2965000-3072500 GCF_036373705.1 Amia ocellicauda
TGATTCACAAATCAAGAGGGATGAGAAACCCAGCGCCCACCTGTCCCGGTGAGTGGAAGAGCGGGGTGCGCCGGCGTTGCGCCCATGACTGCTTATCGGGAGGTCCGGCGAAGCGGCGCTGGGGACCCTACACTGCAGGCCCGGTTCCCGTGCCCTGTGTTCCCCTCGCCTGGGCAGCTGCCCAGTCCTCCCTCAGTGTGCCCAGAAGAGCCCCTGGCATCAGAGCCGGGACAGCAGCCGGGAGAGCAGCCTGAGGGACTTTTCGAGGGGAGTTTTGTGGTTGGTTTCGCTCACAAATGTTTCTGTCTGGAAACATTTTGACGTTATTTAAGTTTATACAACGCAACTCTTGCAAACTTCTACAAAAATATGAAATCAAAAAGATACAATGAGAGGATGCTCACATGGAATCTGAAATTACAGACACGTGTGTGAGTCTCTGCTGCGAAGATCCCTGACCCCTTGTCTCCTGAGTGGTTTGTGCTCGAGGAGGCGCTGTCCTCACACTGGTCACGTGTTAAAGGCTGTAAATGTGCCCAAGACGGCTGGCCAGTGGACAGACGGCTGCCATGATTCTGTGTCACATGACTGTGACTCCTCACCATCGATCACAGCAGATTTTACACTGAATGCCAGGGTTTTAACCGAGAGCTCAGATCCAGCACAGCACATGGAAATGAGATCATGCTGGGGACAGTGCTGCTCTCAGACAATATCCACTCAGGCGATCGTCGGGTCCGGTTTTTATTGTAAAGAGGTGTGCACGGGCCGGGTTTGGACTGGCAAAGATCATGTTGGGTTTTCATTTTATTCCAGCGCAGACGCCCAGGACACACAAGCACCTCGCCTTACAGCAGCCTGCTGGGGAGCGAGGAACCCCGAGAACACCCTGCACTGCAGCCAACAAGGGACGGGGCCCACACCTCACTGCAGCTCTTCTCCTTTTCTTTCTTTTTCTTGTTCTTTCTCTTCTTTCTGATCACAATATGGTTAGCTTTGAGGCATTCTTTCAAAAAACAAGGCCCAAGTCTAAAACAATGGTCTACAATTTTAGAAAAGCAAACCTTGAAGGTATGAGGTGGCACTTAGAAGAGGTAGACTGGAGCACACTGGATACAGAGTCAGTTGAAAATGGATGGGTATATTTTAAGAATAAACTACTTGAGGCTCAGGAGCAATTTGTACCAAAACTTAGCAAATTGAGGAACAAAAAACACTGGCCAAAATGGTTTAATAGAGGTAGGCAAAAAAATATCAAGAGAAAGAAAATGTTGTATAGCGCATAGAAAAGGGATGGAGACAAAACAAAATACATAGAATATGTTGAGCTGCAAAGAGATCTTAAGAAAGGGATCAGGAAAGCAAAGAGGGAAACAGAAAGAAACATAGCTATTGGAGCTAAAACTAATGCAAAGAGCTTTTTTTAATATTACAACAGCAAGCGGTCAATAAAGGAGGAGGTGAAACAGATAAAGGGCAAAAATTTAGGTATCTTGGAAAACGAACAAGATGTGGCAAATGTTCTAAATGAGTATTTCACAGATAACATGCCACAGGTTAACAATCAGTCCAGTCAAACCCTAAGAGAGATCAGGATAAATGAGGAGGAGGTACTAAAGGCACTAGCAGAATTAAAAACCAACAAATCACCTGGGCCAGATGGGATATTTCCAACAGTACTTAAAGAAATGAGGGAAATTATTCCAAATGACACTTAGAACAGGGGATGTGCCAACTGACTGGAAGACAGCAAATGTCTTACCAATCCACAAGAAAGGGGACAAAACTGAGCCAGGAAATTACAGACCAATCAGTCTCACCTGCATCACCTGTAAAATGTTGGAAAAAATGATTAGACAGAAAATAGAGGCACATCTTAATGAAAACCATATTCTTGGAGATAGTCAACATGGATTTAGACGAGGCAGATCATGTCTTACTAATTTATTTGAGTTTTTTGAACATGCAACTGCAGCTGTAGATCAGGTGAAAGCATATGATATGATATACTTAGATTTCCAAAAAGCTTTTGATAAGGTTCCTCACCAAAGACTGATCCTCAAATTGGAAGCTGTAGGGATTCAGGGTAATGTAAGTAGATGGATCATGAACTGGTTGATGTATAGGAAACAGAGGGTGTCGATTAGAGGAGTCGCTTCTAACTGGAGTGAGGTTGTTAGTGGAGTTCCACAGGGATCAGTACTAGGGCCTTTGCTTTTTCTAATCTATATTAATGATCTGGACTCTGGGATAGTTAGCAAACTTGTCAAATTTGCAGATGATACTAAAATAAGTGGCTCAGCAGATACAATCTCAGCAGCACAGGCTATTCAGAGGGACTTAGATAACATTCAATTGTGGGTCGACACCTGGCAGATGAAATTCAAGTGGACAAGTGCAAGGTAATACATGCAGGTAACAAAAATGTCCACTATAATTACACTATGGGAGGAATAGAACTAGATGAAGTAACGCATGAGAAAGACCTAGGAGTCTATGTGGACTCCTCACTTTCTCCATCCTAACAATGTGGGGAAGCAATAAAAAATGCAAACAGAATGCTAAGGTATATTGTCAAAAGTGTAGAATTGAGAACAAGGGCAGTGATGTTCAGACTGTACAATGCACTAGTTAGAGCTCATCTGGATACTGTGGACAGTTCTGGGCTCCACACTTCAAGAAAGATATCGCTGCTCTAGAGGCAGTTCAGAGGAGAGCAACCAGACTTATTCCAGGTCTGAAGGGAAAGTCCTACTGAGAGACTGAGGAACTGAACCTTTTCACCCTGGAACAGAGGAGACTATGTGGGGACTTGATCCAAGTCTTCAAAATCATGAAAGGCATCGACCACATCAAGCCAGAGGAGCTTTTCCAGATCAGCAGGGACACACGCACCCGGGGACACAAATGGAAATTGGGCTTCAAGGCATTCAAGACAGAAAACAGGAGACACTTCTTCACACAGAGAGGCGTCACAATCTGAACAAACTCCCCAGCGATGTGGCTGAAGAGACAATTTGTGAACATTCAAAAACAGACTGGATAGGATCCTTGATCACTTACAGTGAGGGAAAAAAGTATTAGATCCCCTGCTGATTTTGTACGTTTGCCCACTGACAAAGAAATGATCAGTCTATCATTTTAATGGTAGGTGTATTTTAACAGTGAGAGACAGAATAACAACAAAAAAATCCAGAAAAACGCATTTCAAAAAAGTTATACATTGATTTGCATGTTAATGAGGGAAATAAATATTTGACCCCTTCGACTTAGTACTTGGTGGCAAAACCCTTGTTGGCAATCACAGAGGTCAGACGTTTCTTGTAGTTGGCCACCAGGTTTGCACACATCTCAGGAGAGATTTTGTCCCACTCCTCTTTGCAGATCCTCTCCAAGTCATTAAGGTTTCGAGGCTGACGTTTGGCAACTCGAACCGTCAGCTCCCTCCACAGATTTTCTATGGGATTAAGGTCTGGAGACTGGCTAGGCCACTTCAGGACCTTAATGTGCTTCTTCTTGAGCCACTCCTTTGTTGCCTTGGCTGTGTGTTTTGGGTCATTGTCATGCTGGAATACCCATCCACGACCCATTTTCAATGCCCTGGCTGAGGGAAGGAGGTTCTCACCCAAGATTTGACGGTACATGGCCCCGTCCATCGTCCCTTTGATGCGGTGCAGTTGTCCTGTCCCCTTAGCAGAAAAACACCCCCAAAGCATAATGTTTCCACCTCCATGTTTGACGGTGGGGATGGTGTTCTTGGGGTCATAGGCAGCATTCCTCCTCCTCCAAACACGGCAAGTTGAGTTGATGCCAAAGAGCTCGATTTTGGTCTCATCTGACCACAACACTTTCACCCAGTTCTCCTCTGAATCATTCAGATGTTCATTGGCAAAATTCAGACGGGCATGTACATGTGCTTTCTTGAGCAGGGGGACCTTGCGGGCGCTGCAGTATTTCAGTCCTTCACGGCATAGTGTGTTACCAATTGTTTTCTTGGCGACTATGGTCCCAGCTGCCTTGAGATCATTAACAAGATCCTCCCGTGTAGTTCTGGGCTGATTCCTCACCGTTCTCATGATCATTGAAACTCCACGAGGTGAGATCTTGCATGGAGCCCCAGACCGAGGGAGACTGACAGTTATCTTGTGTTTCTTCCATTTGCGAATAATCGCACCAACTGTTGTCACCTTCTCACCAAGCTGCTTGGCGATGGTCTTGTAGCCCATTCCAGCCTTGTGTAGGTCTACAATCTTGTCCCTGACATCCTTGGACAGCTCTTTGGTCTTGGCCATGGAGGAGAGTTTGGAATCTGATTGATTGATTGCTTCTGTGGACAGGTGTCTTTTATACAGGTAACGAGCTGAGATTAGGAGCACTCCCTTTAAGAGAGTGCTCCTAATCTCAGCTCGTTACCTGTATAAAAGACACCTGGGAGCCAGAAATCTTGCTGATTGATAGGGGATCAAATACTTATTTCCCTCATTAACATGCAAATCAATTTATAACTTTTTTGAAACGCGTTTTTCTGGATTTTTTTGTTGTTATTCTGTCTCTCACTGTTAAAATACACCTACCATTAAAATTATAGACTGATCATTTCTTTGTCAGTGGGCAAACGTACAAAATCAGCAGGGGATCAAATACTTTTTTCCCTCACTGTAGTTATTAATGGACACCGAACGAGCACGATGGGGTGAATAGGCTCCTCTCGTTTGTAAACTTTCTTATGTTCTTATGTTCTTGGAAACTATACTGCGCAGATTCTTGTACCCAGAATCTCTCCACAGAGCTATTGTCCCTCTGCCCCGCTCTTCTGGCCCCTCTCTACCACTCACCTCTCTCTCTCTCTCTCTCTCTCTCTCTCTCTCCCTCTCCCTCCTGCTCTCTCTCTCTCTCTCTCTCTGTGCTGTGGTTAGTGTTTTACCACCCTGGTGAACCACACTGGGCTCTGGTGCGCCGCAGACACCGCTGGGGTGTAGAGTGACAGACTGCCTGCCAGCAGCCCCTGAGACTGAGCACACTGACTGAACACAGCGAGTGACTGATCACAGACACACTGAGAAAAACACAACCCATCTCTCACCCTCACACACACCACTGTATACAGCACTCACTCAAGAACACACTGAGACACACGCGTGTGCCCCCCTCCCTCTCCCTCTCTCTCTCTCTCTCTCACACACTGAGCGCTAGGTCGTGCCCTTATTGTGTTTCGGGTGTCGAGTTCCCGGCTGACAAGTGGTAATTGATTCCGCTGTGGGCTGGACTGGTGGTAAGTGGGGTGGGATTGTGTTTCACTGAAAACAAATCGCACTTTGCTGAGCCCTGACCTTCTCCCCTCCACCTCCCCTGTCCACCCTCCCCGGCTACACTCCTCCTCTCACCTCTGTCTCGCTCCCTCTCTCCCCCGGGCTCCCCGGTGACTTCTCTCTCTATCGTCAGCTCCTCCACTCACTCGCTCTCTCTCTCATCTCGACTTCTCTCCCTCTCTTCCTTCCCCTTTCATCCCTCTCTTTCTGCCACAGCCTGTTCTTGCCCCTGGATGGACCTGACTGCTGGACCCTCTACAGCCAGAAGCACTAGCCCCAGCGGGGGGAGAACCCGGACCTCCTGCAGGACAGCCGTCTCTGCCGCTTCTCTTTCCTCACGGGTTTCTCTGCCAGTGATGTCTCTGACGATCAGATCTACATTCGTCCCTTTTCTTCTGTTTCCCCGACTCTCTGTGCCAACTTGTTGCGAAGGGAACTGTACTTAATAAAAATTGATCGATTGATTGATTGACTGAGTGACTGACCTCCAGCTGTGCCTCCGAATGTCTGTTAAGACTTTGTTGTGTTTTTCTCACCATGCACCACAGCAGGAGGGTTTCTGGTGTAAATGTTGCACTGACCCTGCTGAGCTCTTCAGAGCTGATACCACAGTCCCCCAGCCCACTGTCCCCCAGTGTCCCAGTGTCCCCCAGTGTCCCAGGCCACTGTCCCTCAGGGCCCCAGACTCCCCAAAGCCACAGTCTGTACCTCAGGGCCCCAGAGTCTCCCAGTCCCCCAGGCCATGGTCCCAGATTTAAAGTATGTCTTGTTTGTTTGAAATAAAGGCTAAAGGGGGCCGTATGAAAAAGATAAGCAGCATCAGATATCTCCAGCACATATTCAAAACAGACACTCGTAGCAGAAGCGGGATGGAATATCCGTGTAAGGAAGCGCCTACTGTTTTCTACAATAAACTTCCTTCCACTCACTTCCATCAGCTTCGGCTGAGTGGACATCAGGCTGTGGATGCGTCTCAGAGCAGAGCAGACCCTGGGAGGAGCAACAGCGCACCCTGCTGGCAACTGACCACAATGCCACCCAGGCTCTCAGTGACATCACTGGTACTTTTACACTATTATTATTATTATTATTATTATTATTACTAAGAGACATAATAAACTGCTACACTGATGCATTAGTACAGGGGCCCCAGCCCTGCTCCTGCAGAAGCCCCTACCCTGCTGGGTTTTGTTCCAACCGAGTGAACCTTAACTAAAGTAACAATCTGCTTAGATATGACTTTAAATTAGGTAATAAAATAGTTGGTTCTTTAATAAGTTATTTATACAATTGTATACTTAATTTAAACCCCCTACTGTTTAAAATAATGAAAAGACAGTGATTAATTTATTATAGGAAATTATTAGTTCAATTAAGGGTTCAATTAATCAATTGGGCTTCAAGGCATTTGAGACAGAAAACAGGAGACACTTCTTCACACAGAGAGGCGTCACAATCTGAACAAACTCCCCAGCGATGTGGCTGTGAATGGGAACATTCAAAAACAGACTGGATAGGATCCTTGATCACTTAGTTATTAATGGACAGCAAACGAGCACTATGGGGCGAATGGACTCCTCTCGTCTGGACACTTTCTTATGTTTTTATGTTCTTAATTGAGAGCTCGGTTGAACAAGAACCAGCAGGGCAGGGGGAACTCCAGGACCAGCGTTGGGAACCCCTGCATTAGTAGATAACAGCTGTGTAGTAAGACTGATAATTAGTGCAAACGTCTGTACCGTGGCTGTTCTAGAACTGGACTGGACTGGACTGGTACTGCACTCACTCCCTGGCCGGGCTGCTCTGCCTGTCTGACACACTGGGGCGGAGGAGGGCTCAGCAGTCCAACAGGGACACCGGCTGTCTGCTCATGGGTACTGCAGGCCACTCGTCCAGACTGAGGACACTGAGACAAAATAATAAAGCTGCGAGAACTGAGACATGGTGTTTAAGATGCGGACAGATGGACCTAATTTCCCAGAGAACAGCCAGAGTTTCAAATGGCCATTTTAAAAAACAGGTCAGAGGTCCCGACATGTCCATCCCAGCGGACCAGCAGCATCGTGGCTAGGGACGACGTGCCGCTAACCGTCTCTGATCTGCGCCGATTCTACAGATCCCAGGTGGACAGAGACAGTCCCAGCTGCTGCTGAGAGTCTACACACACATGATGACGCTGTGTTTCCGCTCAGCCCACGGAGCTACAGGCGCGCTTGTTACCTTTTTGTTTTTTACAGGTCATGTATGGTGGCTGAAACAGTCTTCCATGCGTTCCCATGATGCGCATTTCTCGAAGCCTCTTTATGTTTTTTGTGCTTGTTTCTAATTATATACATGGTGTTTGTTTAAACTTACTTTGTTGTAATGAGTTCAGTCTCCCGCCCGTGTTCTCCGCCTGCGCATCTATCTGTTTGCAAACGGACATTTCATTCAGCCCTCATGACACCTGTGAGCCACCGTACCACTGACCGCTCCAAGCAGTGAGAGACCGCAGCTTCCACGTGGCAAGAACATCTTTCACTCTCCTGTTTTAACTGACAAGAGGAAGCTTCAGTGCGAGTGCACTGATGATACTGTAGCCCATCTAAAATGACACTGTGGCAGATACACGAGTGTGTGGTGACGCTACAGAGGTCTGTGGCCCCTAAACTGAGCTTTGACTGGAGCCACAAAATAGACACTGACACGTCCCGGCATGCACTGCGGCGCAGACAGACACCCTTCACATCAGTGCAGCAGATAAGAGATACATGAAATAGTGTTAAAACTAACACTAATGTTATTTCATGTTGGCAAAAATAGATGCAATAATTGTATTTGTATAACACGTTGGTTGCGAAACAGTATGCAAGCGCATTGGTTTTACTTCAAATAATTAGTAATGAGATGAAACGATATAGCCGCATTCGAAAGCACTCATTTCATATGTGCACATCACTACAGCTGGGCTCACGTGCTGGTGTGCATGCGAGGCCGATAGTCGCTCCTGATCAAATGGCAGTGTAGACGCGACACCGCTGATCCGGATCAAACGTACCGAGGCATTGGATCGTGATCTGAAATGCCCGTGTGAAAGTGCCTGTGAGATACAGCGCTGTTACTGACAGTTACTTTTCATGTTCACGGCATTTTCAACTCGAAGTTCACATGAATGCCATGAGCTTCTACTGCGGGTTTCCTTTCTCGCCACATGCAGACACAGTGCATAGATACTGCCCTCTGTATGGAGCCTGTATGGACGGCGCAGTGTAGACCCATACAGACGTGGCTCAGGGGCTCCGACACTGTCCCTGGGGGGGCTGTAAATATCAGCAGGGAAGTGGGTGGGAATCGGAGCGACAGCAGCATCCGCGTGCGTGTGGGGGGGGTCTGTCTCTGTGATTGTGTCCCTGTCATTTACTGTAATGTGCTTTGGCACAGCAGTTCATTTTGTTGTGTCAATTAAGGCCTTTGTGAATCTGAATTTGAATTTGAATTGGAGAGAGAGGTGGGGGGGAGAGAGGGATTGAGAGAAAGAAAGAGAGAAGATCCAGCCGTAGTCCAGCCCCGTTTTATACTTTTTCATTAGAAATAACTGAGCTGGGCTCTAACTGACTGACACACTGACTGACCAACTGACACACTGACTGCCTGACTGACTGACAGTCTGACTGACTGACACACTGACTGACACCCTGGCTGATTGACTGACTGACTGACTGACTGACACACTGACTGCCTGACTGACTGCCTGACTGACTGACTGACTGACACACTGACTACCTGACTGACTGCCTGACTGACTGACTGACTGACACACTGACTGCCTGACTGACTGACTGACTGACTGACTGACTGACTGACTGACTGACTGACACACTGACTACCTGACTGACTGACTGACACACTGACTGACTGACTGACACACTGACTGACACCCTGGCTGACTGACTGACTGCCTGACTGACTGACTGACTGACACACTGACACACTGACTACCTGACTGACTGCCTGCCTGACTGACTGACTGACACACTGACTGCCTGACTGACTGACTGACTGACTGACTGACACCCTGGCTGACTGACTGACTGCCTGACTGACTGACTGACTGACACACTGACTGACTGACTGACACACTGACTACCTGACTGACTGACTGACACACTGACTGACTGACTGACTGACTGACACACTGACTGACACCCTGGCTGACTGACTGACTGCCTGACTGACTGACTGACTGACTGACACACTGACTACCTGACTGACTGCCTGACTGACTGACTGACACACTGACTGACACCCTGACTTACACCCTGACTGGCTGACTGGCTGACGCCCTGCCTGCCTCTCTGCCCTGCTTCACAGCGCCTCCGCTCCTGCTCTGACTCACCCCGCTGTAATTAACTCCCATTCACCGAGTGTGTGAGTGTGTGTGAGTCGGGGGGGTTTAATTAATATTGAGGGAGATGCTCTCAGGTTGGCTTCCCCACTCCGGGCAACTGAGCAACAGCGGCCCATTCAGCCGGTCCCTGCGCCGCATTCCTGCTCCGCTCTCAATGGCTGGGCTGTTTGCTCAGTCCTGCACCTCCGAGAGGCGGGCCAGTCCCCGGCGCCCACCGCGCAAAGGTCACCGCCGCCTCTCCCGCAGCCAAGAACAGATTAGGGGGGAACAGGGGACACATTCATTACGGCCTGATGAGCGCAGGGTGGGCAGGGAGGGAGAGGGAGAGGGAGGGATGGAGAAGGAGAGGGCGAGGGCATCTTGCTGAGGCCTGCACAAGGAGCATCCTGTCCCACATCCCACTGCACGCGCTCCTGGGCCCAGCGGCCTTCGCAGCAGTGATATAGCGCCTTGCCAGGGCCTGCTGCTCCCCACAGGCAGGTCACACTGGGGCACACAGACAGTAAGGCAGGAGGCAGTGTGTGCGTGTGTTTGTGTGTGTGTGCGTGTGTGTGTGTGTATGTTCGTGCGTGTGTGTGTGTTCATGCGTGTGTGCTTGCATGTGCTTGCATGTGTGTGTGTGTGTGTGTGTGTGCGTGTCTGTGTGTGTGTTCGTGCATGTGTGCTTGCATGTGCGTGTGTGTGTGTGTGTTCATGCGTGTGTGCTTGCATGTGCTTGCATGTGTGTGTGTGTGTGTGTGTGTGTGCGTGTCTGTGTGTGTGTGTGTTCGTGCATGTGTGCTTGCATGTGCGTGTGTGTGTGTGTGTTCATGCGTGTGTGCTTGCATGTGCTTGCATGTGCGTGTGTGTGTGTGTGTGAGTCTGTGTGTAAGGGGTTGTTAAGTAGAGCTGGCCAGCGCATCACGGTGTCCTGGGACTGGCGTGTCTCTTTGTTAGCACCGCTTCAGGGAAGGGGGGGTGAAGTGTCCAGCATGAACCCTGACCCTCCCCCCCACCACTGTGCCCCCCCAGCCCCTGTGGGTCCGAGACGCCCCTCCTGAGTAAGCAGTGATAGCGCTGTGTTAATGTGTTTGCTCAGGGGCAGCCAGAGAAAGGCCGCTGACGCAGGCGCCGGCAGCACCGCTCACAATAGCGCCGCGCAAACACCTCTCCAAATGCCACGGCGACGGGCTGCAGGCCGCGCTCCCATTGGCCCGCCTGTGTGGCTCCTGGGCCACGGTGCCCGGGGGCCGCAGTGTTTAAATAGCCAGGGGCTGAGGAGGAGAGACAGAGTTACGGCACGGGAGGACGACACAGAGACCACTGACAAGCCTTGGAAACAGAGGCGCAGCAGAGACGACCCTGTGCCCGCCCCGCAGGCACACAGCAGCACAGACACACGCCAGGCAAACCCTGCTCCCGCCACCCCCCTGGGATACCCCTGGCCAGCCCTGCGCAACAGAGACCAGACAGACGGACAGACAGACATGCAGTGCACGGTGCTCCTCAGCGCTGTGGTCCTGGTGATGGTGTCAACCGTGGGCGGCGCCCGTCTGCACCCTGAATCGCTCCTCGCACACGCAGCAGGTAAGAGGCTTCCGTGCTCCTCTGACACGTCACTGCCCAGACCCGGCAGGCTGGCACCCAGGGCACAGGGCAGCAGTCCTGGGCTGTTCATGATGGGGAGGCGGACAGACACAGAGGCTGGCAACCCTGATCTGAGTCACAGAATACTGCACCCGGTGTTTCATTACCGCTGAGCAGCACAGGCTCACGACGATGTATTATATGTTTAATTAAATGGTATTGCCAGTGTTAGTGGATTGTGCATGTGCTCTGCTGTGACCCTCTGGATGAATGGCACGGTGGACTACCCCACGGGGAGAGGCTCTGTGCCCTGCGCTCTGTGTGTGGCTGGGGTGTGAGCAGGTCTGCAGCCCTATGTCTTGTCAGGGGTGTGTGATGGAGTGGCACACTGTGTAGCAGCCGTAACCAGGAGAGGTAATAGAGAGACAGACAGAGACCGGGACAGTACAGACACACGCAGACTCTCTGAAACTACAGAGGGCACGGGTCAGGTCATGTCGAGAGAGAGGGACGCCACTGAATACACAGGCTGAGTGATGCAGTGAGGATGTAGAGAGAGGGGAGCAGACGCCCACCCACGCGCTCTGCCTGCAGTCCCAGCCTTTCAAACAGAAACGACAGTTCTAGACTCCAGGCTGCCGCCCCATCACTGCCTCTCTTGGCCCCACGGGGCTGCTGGTTTCCGGTCACCCCAGGGTGTCTGTGCGTGGCACTGGGGCCGGAGCGGCAGCGCAGCCTCTCTCCACAGCACCCCGCTCTCGCTCGCTCTCGCCACTGCCCTGGCAACCGGCCCGGATCACTATGCTCAGGGTAAACAGCGCTGGGGGGAGGAGCCGGGGGACTGGGCTGTGAAACTTAACGGGTTGCTCTGTCTGTGCCATTCAGGCCTGGCGTGTGGTTTTGTGGAGTGTGTCCTTGTTGCACACACAGTTATTGTATATGAGATCAAAGTGACACAGATGTCAATGGTGCCGAGGTGCTGTTCACAGAGCAGAGACAGTGACACAGTGTCTTGGACGCAGTGGCTGTGATACACACGCCTGTCCGCTCACAGAGGCACGCTCTTTACACCCCTTAGGGCAGTGCGTCACACCGTCACCAGATGTAGCACCATAGCATCTCACACCCCTGGACTGGAGGCTTAACAGTGCGTCTGTGTGTGTCTGTCTGTGTCTGTGTGTCTGTGTGTGTGTGTGTGTGCGCGTGTGCGCGTGTGCGTGTGTCTGTGTCTGTGTGTCTGTGTGTGCATGTGTGTCTGTGTGTGTGTGTGCGTGCGTGTGTGTCTGTGTGTGTGCGTGCGTGTGTGTCTGTGTGTGTGTCTGTGTCCCAGCAGAGAGGAGGCTGTCTGGGTCCTGGGAGCCGGACTCAGAGAGGGGCAGGATCCTGCGGCTGCTGTCGGCGCTGGAGGAAGTCCACAAAACAGCCAACCACACCCTGGGAGCCAGACTCACCGTAGCCCGAGGTGAGGGGCCAGGGGGATGAGGGGAGAAGATTTGGCCATCTCTCTGAATTTGAGAAGGAGAGAGTGATAGAGAGAGACAGAGACTGAGAGAGATGTAGAGAGAGAGACACAGATAAAGAGAGAGACAGGAGCAGAGGGAGACGGAGAGAGAGATGGAGATAAAGAGAGAGAGAGAGACAGGAGCAGAGGGAGACAGGCAGAGAGAGATGGCGAGGGAAAGAGAGAGAGGAAAGGGCAGATGGGCTGCTGTGTTTCTCGGTGCTGACGGCTCTGTCTGTTTTGTGCAGCTAATCTCCGAGGCGCAGGGAAGAAGAGCAGAATGGTGAGTCTCCCCCTGCTGGCCGAGGGTCCACACTGCACCACACCACTCCTGTGCCATCACCCCCCCCCCACACACGCCCCTCCCGTTAACCCCCCACTCGACTGGGGTCTGACACACAGAGCTCCCTGGCCCTGACTGATCCTGTTAGGAGCGTTTAAATGCGACCGAGAGGGATTCCCCATGTGGGCTCCTGTAACTGACGCCACACACTCACTGCTTCTGTTCATGCCAGTCCTGTACACTAGCTGTCATGTGATGTGTGTATTCATGCACTGAGCGCCTGGCCTGAGAAGCACACCTGCTCTGTGATGGGGGAGCTGGCACTCACCCCTGTCTCACGCCGGAGTGCCGTACAGCACATAAACGCTCAGACCGCACACAGAGCTGCTGGGCCCTCGGCCTCACGGTCCGCTGTTGTGACTCCCGACAGGAAGTGTCCGGGGAGACGCTCCGAGTCACCACAGCCCCCCCAGCGGAGGAGCCTGGGACTGCGCCGCGGCCCGGCGACGACCCCCACAGCCTGGGGGGGAGGGGCTTCAGGAAGTCCCTCCCCCAGCCGCCCAGGAAACCCAATAAGAGAGGTGAGCTGTCTGTCATCTCTCAGTGCACCATCAGTGCCTGTATTGCTGTGTGACTGTGTGTGTGTGAGGGGTTAGTGTGTTAGTGTGCCCAGTGTCATGCAGTCCCAGACCCCCACCACACTGTTTCTGACCCCTCTCCCCTCTCCTCTCTCCCCTCTGCTCTTTCCCTGCAGTCTGCTTTTGGAAATACTGCTCCCAGAACTGAGCCCGACGCCTGGATCCTCTCCAGAGAGCCCTTCACCTGCACTGACGAGAGACGACGACGACGGCCTTCTCCAGAGGCCTGAGCAACAGAACCGACCCGGAGCCCAGAGCCCGGACTGTACTGCCCGTGTGCATTAGACTCCAGTCGCCTCTTCAACCAATAAATGCCTCCACATGAGAAACAATCAGAGAGAAATAAACTGTTTTTATTTTTGAACGATCAGCGGTGTTTCGCGTGCACAGTCTGTCAGACCACACACGCACACGCACACAGACACACAGACACACAGACACACGCACACAGACACACAGACACACACACACAGACACACAGACACACACAGAGACAGACACACAGACACACACAGAGACAGACACACACACACACTGGACTCTGGATCCCAGTTGGGGGACACTGTAGCAAGGTACTTTACCCACAATGCTCGAGTACAAACACACCTGTATAAATGGGTCATTGTGATATATTGTAAGTTGCCCTGGATAAAATACATATGATTTAAAACACACACACATCCTTACCTCTCTCTGTCCCGGTCACCCCTCTCCTAATTCAATTTAAAGTGGTTTTATTGCCAAAGCAGTTTTACTCAGAACAGCACATTCAATAACAAACAACAGGAAATGAAAACATAAAGTCAAAGAAATAAATGAATAAACTACATAATAAGGAATGATAAAATCAGTACAATCAATAAATGTAATTAAAAATATCAGAATAGTAAGGATAGCAGGAATAACAGAAGACTCCTTCTCCATAAACTGTCCTCTCAGCCTGTCTGCATCTCCCACCCCATCTCTTCCCTCTCTCTCTCTTTATCTGTCGCTCTTCCTGTTCCATCCTCTCTGCAGCTCCCCACCTCTCTCTCTCTCTCTCTCTCTCTCTCTCTCTCTCTCTCTCTCATGGGTAACAAACCAGCCACACCATCGTTCATTTGAAATATATATTTATTTGAATACATGTTTAATTATTGAGATTCATAAGGCATGTACCAACAACGCGGCCACTTTGACTGGCAGCTGTTAATAACGACGGGTACAGGTGTACGGATACCGTGAAGAGGAATCAATCTAGATTAGCACTACCCGGTGGAGATCAGTGTTAATGGAGGGAGAGGGGCAGCTCTGAGCTCACAGAGTCACCAGCGCCTGCCCCCCCCGGCCCGAGACCCGGTGTCAGAGAAACTCAGAGTGATTAACCGAGACTGGAGGACAACAAGACGAACACAAACCCTGTGCAAGTATCGCTGTTAGGACTCCGGACGTGACTGTTACAGTATCAGCTGTTTGTACAGGATAAGAGTTGTGCCGGAGCACAGATAGGCTGACGGGTGTGTCTCTCTGTGGCTGTGGGGGGCAGCCGGGCCGGATCAGTCGGTACCAGGAGGCACAGCCAGCTCAACTGGCACCAACATCCTGCCTGAGACGGCACTCACACACTGGCACTCACACGCACACACACAAACACAAACGGTCTCTCTCACACAAACTCACACACATATAAACACACCGACACACACACACCTCCCCCGGCCTCCTATTTGATCCTCTTGGCCACGTCCAGGTAGGCCACCTCGATCTCGCGCTCGGCGGGGCAGGTGTTGGTGAACTCCTCCCGGCGGTATGCGCTGTGCAGGTAGCGCCACACGCCCTCCATCTCCACCGGGATCTTGAACCCACGGTATTTCCACGCCACCACCTGCAACGGCAGCACAGAGCACTGAGCACAGCAGCCTGGCACCGTCAGGACAGTGCAGTGCAGGAAAGTGGAGGACACTGCAGTATTTTACAGCGCAGTGCAGTTTTGTACAGTGCAGTATATTACAGTTCAGTGCAGTATATTACAGGCAGTGCAGTATTGTACAGCCCAGTGCAGAATATTACAGTGCAGTTTATTAGAGTGTACAGTGCTGTGCAGTATTGTACAGTGCAGTATATTACAATGCAGTGCTGTATTGTACAGTGCAGTGCAGTATATTACAATGTAGTGCAGTATATTACAATGCAGTGCAGTATTGTACAGTGCAGTGCAGTATATTACAATGTAGTGCAGTATATTACAATGCAGTGCAGTATTGTACAGCCCAGTGCAGAATATTACAGTGCAGTTTATTAGAGTGTACAGTGCTGTGCAGTATTGTACAGTGCAGTATATTACAATGCAGTGCAGTATTATACAGTGCAGTGCAGTATATTACAATGCAGTGCAGTATTGTACAGTGCAGTGCAGTATATTACAATGTAGTGCAGTATATTACAATGCAGTGCAGTATTGTACAGCCCAGTGCAGAATATTACAGTGCAGTTTATTAGAGTGTACAGTATATTACAATGCAGTGCAGTATATTACAATGCAGTGCAGTATTGTACAGTGCAGTGCAGTATATTACAATGCAGTGCAGTATTGTGCAGCCCAGTGCAGTATATTACAGTGCAGTTTATTAGAGTGTACAGTGCAGTGCAGAATATTACAGTGCAGTTTATTAGAGTGTACAGTGCAGTACAGTATTGTACAGTGCAGTGCAGTATATTACAATGCAGTGCAGTATTGTACAGCCCAGTGCAGAATATTACAGTGCAGTTTATTAGAGCGTACAGTGCAGTGCAGTATTGTACAGTGCAGTATATTACAATGCAGTGCAGTATTGTACAGTGCAGTGCAGTATATTACAATGCAGTGCAGTATTGTACAGCCCAGTGCAGAATATTACAGTGCAGTTTATTAGAGCGTACAGTGCAGTGCAGTATTGTACAGTGCAGTATATTACAATGCAGTGCAGTATTGTACAGTGCAGTGCAGTATATTACAATGCAGTGCAGTATATTACAATGCAGTGCAGTATTGTACAGTGCAGTGCAGTATATTACAATGTAGTGCAGTATATTACAATGCAGTGCAGTATTGTACAGCCCAGTGCAGAATATTACAGTTCAGTTTATTAGAGTGTACAGTGCTGTGCAGTATTTTACAGCGCAGTGCAGTATTGTACAGCGCAGTGCAGTACCTTGATGATGTGCAGCTTGGGCAGCAGGTTGCAGTCGGCTAGCGTGAGCTCCTCTCCGTCCAGGAAGCTGCGGCAGGAGGCAGACGGCTCGTCGGCGCTGTCAGCGTCGATCTCCTCGGGCAGCGGGGTGGACAGGTACTCGTCCAGCCGGCGCAGGGCCTTCAGCAGAGCCTTCTCCAGCGCTGCACAGACACACCCACACACTGGCTCACTGACACTTCTACACACTGACACATGCACACACTGACTGACTGACACATGTACACACTGACACCCCCACACACTGACTCACTGAGCACAGACACTGACACACCCACACTTACACTCCGACACACGCACACACACGCAGAGACACACTGACACACACACACACAGGCAGACTCACTGTCGTTGGCGTCCTTGCGCGTGTTCTTGATGTAGGCGGAGAACTTGGCAAACACGTCGTTCCCAGCAGAGTTGGACTCCGGGTGCTTGGCGGCCAGTCTGGGGTACCTGAGACACAGAGAGACACTCAGAACACAGCAAACACAGACAGAGGGAGGGACAGAGAGAGAGGGAGGGTAGGCAGTACCGAGGGGGCAGCAGCTTCTCCTCCAGGAACTCCTCGATCTTGTTGACGTCTGTCTTCACCTCACCATTGAAGGTGACGAAGGGGGGGTTGGTCCCCGGGGCCAGGTCCTGCAGGTCGGCCGGCTTCCTGTGAGAGAGGGGCAGGGAGACATTGTGTCACTGCCCCGTGTGCCCCTGTGTGCCCCGGTCCTGCCCCTGCCCCGCACTCTGCCCCCCATGGGGATCCCTTTACTAAGAGCCCCCAGCCAAATCCACAGAGTCCCAGCCTGCTCCCACCTCTTCAGGTCCACGGTGGTCACGTTGAAGATCACTCCCTTCAGCCACAGGATCATGAAGAGGCGCTGCGAGAAGGGGCAGTTGCCAATGCTCTCCCCATCACTGCCCGCCTGCACGGAGAGAGGGAGACTTTTAACAAGACTCCTTCTACAGATGAAAACAAAGAACCCAGTCATACATGAGAGTGTGTATCTGTTTCACACAAGCCACCGCCATCCCTTCAATCCCTTCCTCCACCATCACAACCAGAGTGCCAAAGCCCCTCGACTCCTGTCACCGCCGGCCCCCCAGTCCCCTTCCCCACAACCCAGAGAGAGAGAGAGACAGACAGAAAGACAGACTCACTGCATCTCACCTTAACAAAGAGCTCGATGTCTGGGAATCCAAACTGTTTCGCAGCTAAGTCAGACCAGGCCATCAGACTGGCAGTGCGGTACAATGCGGTACAGTGCAGTACAGTGTGGTACAGGGGACGTCCAGCAACGAATACAATCAAAACTGCTCTGTCTGTGCTGCCCTCCTGACCCCCCCCCACACACACGAAAGAGTTGCCCCCCCTCCGCAGGACACAGCGCTTCACACACTCAGCCCTGGGGAGCCGCCCCCCCGCCCTGCTCTGACCTGTTCTGTTCTGTCTTCAGGACCTAACACAGCGGTGTGGAGAGGAGTGCGAGTGCGAGTGTGAGTGAGGGGCCAGGGGGGTTCCGGACGGGGCCTAGCTGTGTGTTCTGGACCGGTCCAATGGCATCCCGAGTCTGGGTGCCCACTCTCCGCCGCAGGCACAATGGAGCCGCTGTGAAGGGCAGGAGTGGGAGGAATTCCAGTGTGACAGAGAACTGACGCTTCGAACGAGCACCGCCACACTGCACCCCCCCCTCTCCCTGTCTCTCTCTCTTTCAAATTCAACTTCAAATTGAGCTTTATTGGCAAGAGTTTACAGACACACTCAGACACCACAGCCCAGCCCAGTCTACCCCTGTCAACCCCCGTCATCCCCAGTCCAGTCCAGTCCGCTTTGCTGTGCTGACTGCTCACTCAGGCCGCCCCCCCACAGCTGTTTCATTCCTCTTTACTAAATCATGTATCAGCCAGCACCCCCAACTGTGGTGGTGGGGAAACACTGCCCTCTAGTGGACACCTGTCTGTACTGTTCCTCTGGGAGCTGTTATTACAACACAAAACACACCAAACACACGGCCACAGGGGACAACGACAATGATTATAGAGCTGATTTCACTATCCAGGGTCCCTGAGCACAGCACGGGACATCCCACCACCTCCACACATGTGTCCCTCTCCCTCTTTCTTTCTGCCTCTCCTCTCTCTCTCTAACTCAGCAGCAGAGTCCTTTTACTGTACTGCCCGACAGAGTTAACAGCCTTGTGTGTGTGTGTGTGTGTGTGTGTGTCAGTGATTGTGTGTCAGGTGGTCAGTGCTATCTGCAGACACATTCACAGATACAGAAGAGAATAATAAACCCATCAGTTCCCTCTCCTGCCACACAGCTCTTCTCTGCCTGTCCGCCCGGCCCGGACAGCGGATCGTGGCATGTTGTTTTCCGTGTTATTCACCTGTGCTGTGGAACGGCCGGCCGGGGAGATGCGTCCCGTTGCGCGGAGCTAATCCGCCTGACCCCCCCCCACCTTGATCAGAGTTGCCTGGTGTTAATCAGATTAAAGATTTGAATGGAGGAATGCCGAGCAGCCTGGAGATTAACTGACCACAAGCTACCAGCACAGCACTGTGCCCTGGGGGAGAGAGAGAGAGAGAGAGAGAGAGAGAAAATGAGAGGCAGAGAGAGGAAAAGAGAGGGAGGGAGAGACAGAAATGGGAGAGATGGAATGGAGAGTGAGAAAGAGTGTGAGAGAGAGGGAGTGTATTGTTCTTAAAGTGCGAAGGATTGCCCCGGTACCCGATCTCTCTAATTGTACCTGTGCTGGCAACACCTATGTGAACTTGACACGTCCTTGAACGTGACAGAGAGAGAGAGAGGGAGAGAGCAGAGAGGGGGGAGGGAAAAGGAGAGAATGACAGACACACTCACACACACACTGACACTCACACACACACACACACACACACAATGAGGAACACACTCACACACAGCCCCTTTGTTTGCTGAAATTCCTCTGGTCAGCAGAAGAGGGAATTAAGACATTCCTCCCCAGGCTTAGACCCGCAGGCTGGTGCTGATCCGTGTTATTAAACCGGCACTGCACCCCCCACCCCTCCCCCGCCGGGACACCTTCCCATCGCCCCCCTCTCCGCCCGACGCCTGGGTGAGACCTGGGTGAGTGGTGGCACCTGCCCGGGCCTGGGGCAGAGGGGCAGGCCGGCAGGGCAGTGGGAGACAGCACAGTGACCGTGAGTGTGGGATCGCAACCCTACAGAACCCCCCCTAGCCCCCCACCCGGCAGAGCCACAAGCCAACCAGCCCGAACACCGGGGGTCTGAGCGCGGCGCCCACGTGAGGGCACGGACACAGGCTGGCGTGTGACAGCTGCCGGGCGGTGCGAGCGGTGGGCCGCGCTCGAGGAACGCCGATCCAATCGGGTCATAACTGACCGCACTGAGCCGTAATCACCTGCTCGACCCGGCCGCTGAAGGTCACTTGAATAACCAGGATTATCTGGAGCAGCTCTCACAGCCCCCCCCCAACTGACACGGAGACTCACACGGAGCTCCACCAGGGCCCCCCACAGTCCCGGGACCCCGTGTCCGCCAGCACCCACAACACAGGCAGAGCAACACGCAGACCCCTCGTCCCAGGCTGAGCCCCACGCCTGCGATCATACCAGGCATCACCCTGCATACTGGACCAGTGCTCCATCATAGTGTTGATCTGGGTTCGTCCACCTGTAGCCGTCAGTCTTCAGATTACAGAGGGCTGTCAACACGACTACGAGCCGCCAGGGGGACAGGGGCTCTTCTCTTCCTCGCCAGGCTGTGATTGGCCAGCGAGTGGCGCGAGTTTTAAAAGCTGTGTGTGCTGGGGGGTGTGCAGTCAGACACCGGAGGGCACAAACGTCACAACAGCAATAACGTCTCACAGCACAGCATTCACATGATCAGGACACATCTGTTACACCATCAGAACCCCTCTCTCTCTCTCTCTCCCTGGGAGATGATAGCTTGAGGTTTGACAAGGCCTGACGTGGTAGTCCCACCAGACCAGCTCTGAGCAGTTTTCTGAACACACTGACACACCTGATGCACTGAACACGCTGATAAACTGAACATGTTGACATGCTGACACACTGAATACACTGTACATCCCGACACACTCACATACTGAACAGCAGCCCAGTACTGACACACTGAGAGACTGAACACACTGCAACCCAGCACAGACACACTGACATACTGCAGGCTGGCACTGTGACACCCCACCTCTGAACACTCCCCACTGTGTTAAGCCCAGCCCAGCCCGGCCCCAGGAGACCACAGAGTCCTTACCTTGACGTAGAGGGCGATGTCGTACTCCTGCGTCTCAGAGCCGCTGTCCTCGCTGTGCGTCCCCTCCGCTGCCCACCCGCCCGGCGCCTCCTCTCCAGCCTCCTCTGCCTCTGGCGACGCTGCATCCAACCCCCCCTGCCTCGGCAGGCCGTTCTCCTTCACCATCGTCAGGCCGGGCACCCCCTCTGGCTCAGTGTCCCCCCCCACCTCACTCTCACTGCTCACCTCCTCACTGCCTCCTGCCGCCTCCTCCCCTGCCTCTCCCTTGCCCTGTCCTTCTTCTGCTACTTCTATCTCTTCCTCAGCCTCTACCTCTCCCTGTCCCTCAGCTTCTTCCTCTACCTCTCCTTCAGCCTTTTCCACTCCACTCCCCTTTCTCACTCCCTCTATCTCTTTCTCTCCCTCTGCCTCATTTTCTCCTTCTCCATCATCCTCAGTCTTCCCCTCTCCCTCTGCCTCGGTCTCTACCAGTGCCTCTTCCTCTGACTTGGTGTCTCCCTTTGACTCTCCCTCGTTCTCTCTCTCTCCCTCTGCCTCAGTCTCTCCCTCTGTCTCTCTCTCTCCCTCTGCTTCGGTCTCTCCCACTCCCACTCCCTCTGCCTCTGCCCCAGTCTCTCCCTTGGTCTCTCTCTCTCCCGCTGCCTCTCCCTCCTCCTCTCTCCACTCCGGCTGCTGCTTTTCCTCCTCAGACTTCACCTCCTCTCCACCCCCACCCCCCTGGCAGGGCTCCGGAGAGGCAGCCTGCTCCCCATTAGCCTCCTGCCCCACTGCGGATACAGCACCTTCTTCCACCTTTCCCTCTCCTTCCTCCTCTCCCTCTGCCGACTGCTCTTTCTCCTCCTCTTCCTCCTCCTCTGCTTCCTCCCCTCCCTCTGTCTGTCCTGACTGCTCTTTCTCCTCCTCTTCCTCCTCCTCTGCTTCCTCCTCTCCCTCTGTCTGTCCTGACTGCTCTTTCTCCTCCTCTTCCTCCTCCTCTGCTTCCTCCTCTCCCTCTGTCTGTCCTGACTGCTCTTTCTCCTCCTCTTCCTCCTCCTCTGCTTCCTCCTCTCCCTCTGTCTGTCCTGACTGCTCTTTCTCCTCCTCTTCCTCCTCCTCTGCTTCCTCCTCTCCCTCTGTCTGTCCTGACTGCTCTTTCTCCTCCTCTTCCTCCTCCTCTGCTTCCTCCTCTCCCTCTGTCTGTCCTGACTGCTCTTTCTCCTCCTCTTCCTCCTCCTCTGCTTCCTCCTCTCCCTCTGTCTGTCCTGACTGCTCTTTCTCCTCCTCTGCCGCCTCCCCTCCTCTCTCTCCCTCTCCCTCCGCTCCCTCTTCCCCGTTGGCTGTTCCGATGCCCTCGGCGGGGGTGTCCGCCACTTCGTCCTCCTGCCCCGGGCTGGGACTCTCCTCCTGCTCGCCCTCTGCGCCTTTCCCTGCTCCCGGGCCGCCCTGCTCTGGGCTGGGGTCTCCGGCGCGGGGGATCAGGTCTCCGTTGGGCAGCTCCAGGTCGGGCGTCGGGCCGGCCACCACAGGCTGCACCAGGGCCATGCTGTCAGGAGTGCGGCAGATCGGAAGCGTGAGAGAGCTGGACCGGGTGTGTGGGCAGCCGCGAGTCGCTCTGTCTGTCTGTCCGTCTGTCTCCGCTGGCTGACTGGCTGTCTGGCTGACCGTCTGCTGCTCCAGCTGTATCCCTGTGGACACTGTGCCTGTCTCTCCCCTGCCCCTCTCTCTCTCTCTCTCTCTCTCTCTCTCTCTCTCTCTCTCTCTCTCTCTGTTAGGGGGATTAGCTAGACTTGCCTGATCCCCACATGACTTCTCTGCCTAAGTCCTTCAGGGGCACTCAGGCTGATCCTTTTAAAGGGCCAGGTGCAGCACAGAGGGAGTGAGCGGCCCGGCCCCCCACGTCCAGCCGAGGGGCCGCAGAGAGCCCACCGCAGCCAGGCTGGACCCCACAGACCACAGATCTGCAGCAGCAGATTTTGCTGACCAGGAGGCATTGTCCCCATCTCCTCCTCAGCGCTTAGGCCCCCAGAGGACTCCCTGTCCCACGCTTAGGGAATACTGGACAGTTTATATTCTGACCGCAGTTATAAAAGACATGTCTCCAAAACATCCCATAGGCATTTAGATATGATGAAACACAGCAATAATAATACTCACAATATAAGAACATAAGAGCATAAGACAGTGTCCAGTGTTCGCCCCATCGTGCTCGTTTGGTGTCCATTAATAACTAAGTGATCAAGGATCCTATCCGGTCTGTTTTTGAATGTTCCCACATTGTCTCTTCAGCCACATCGCTGGGGAGTTTGTTCAGATTGTGACGCCTCTGTGTGTGAAGAAGTGTCTCCTGTTTTCTGTCTCAAATGCCTTGAAGCCCAATTTCCATGTGTGCCCCGGGTGCGTGTGTCCCTGCTGATCTGGAAAAGCTCCTCTGGTTTGATGTGGTCGATGCCTTTCATGATTTTGAAGACTTGGATCAAGTCCCCACGCAGTCTCCTCTGTTCCAGGGTGAAGAGGTTCAGGTCCTCAGGCTGATATATGAATACCATGAATACTGCTGTGCTCTGTGCTGTACTGGGGGCAGTCCAGGCGTGTAATTTCGCACTGGCACCACTGGAGGGCGAAACACAGCCGCTGTTGACTGGAGCCGACAGCCCGGCCGCTGCTCCGCTCCGTGTGTATCTGTGGAAGTGAAGCCGTCAGTCAAGCGCTGTCTCTGGGTTATACGTGTGGGCCTAAAGGGGCCCGTTACCCCCGGAGTCCTGACATGCTCTTGTGGCAACAATAACGACATGACGTTGACATATTGTTAGTTTTATTTCTCATTTGCAGCGCTGTGATGTTCTTATCACTCAAGATGGCCGCTCGACATGTCACTCAAGCGCGGGGGTGTGTCTCTATCCGGCGCAGCTGCATTGGCGCAGACTGACGTCATCAGCGGGAAACGGCGGAGAAGAAACAGGGCTCCGTGTTTTCATCCAGCAGCGTCTGCCCGCAGACAGCCATCCTCCGCGCCGGGCTGCAGGGCACTGAGGCGGCCGCTGTCGGGCTCGTCTGCGCGGCTGTGCGTGGGCACCGGTTGGGGACGGACAGCGCGCCTGTGTCGGGGCAGCGGCCGAGCTCCAGAGCCCCGCACCGCCCGCACCGTCTCCGCGCCTCGGCAGCCTCAGCCCCCCGCCCGGCCATGCAGCAGCCGCGGGACAGGGCCCGGCCCGACGAGGCCACGGTGGACGTGCACTTCGCCGCCCTGCCCGACGCGCTGATCGCCTGCAGGGTGGCCGAGCCGGTGTTCGCGGACCCGCGGGTCAAGGTGAGCGACAGCCTGTGATGATGATGATGATGATGATGATGGTGATGGTGATGCTGGTGCTGGTGCTGGTGGTGATGTCAACAGTAATGACCTGCCGAGCAGCAGTTGCAGTGGTGCAGGCCGGGTCTCAGGACCCATCAGACCCGGGCCGGGCAGCGGGGGCTCTGGTGAGGTTGTCCAGGTCGGCACTGTCCCGGAGGAGCCCCGCCCTGCTGCGGTTTGTTCCGTTACTTAGTTGAACTAATAATTTCCTAAATCAGAGCCTTATCATTATGATGAGCAGTAGGGTGAAGAATAAAAGCTGTATAAGAAAATTATTAAGCAACCAACTTGGATAAAGTCAAATATAATCAAATTACTTCAATTAAGGGAGCAATTAAGTAATTGGGAGCGGGGTTGGAACAAAAACAAGCAGGGTAGGGGCTCCTCCAGGGCCAGGGCTGGGAGCCACTGCAATAGAAGACACTTGACCAGCCCGGTCTTGTGGGTTGACAACTGAGTGAGTCACCTGAAGCGAATTATTAGTTCAGATAAGGTATCAATTATGCAGCTAAGAGCTCTGCTGGGACTGGCTCCTAGGGGCCAGGGATGAGCCCCTTGCTGTGGACTCTGGCTGCTGCTCTCCTGGATCCCGAGGTGCTGGTTTTCCACTGTTGCTGTGAATTCCTGAGGTCTGGTCACGTGACCCGGCTGGATGTGTGCCAGCCGTTTTTCCAGGATGTGGATGCCGCTCAGGTGTTCATGTTGACTCCAGCGGACGGCTTGTTGTGTCTGGTTTTGCTTGGTTGGGTTCATATGCATCACAAAGCACAAATATTTGCTTCCTGGGAGCCGAGGGCCTGACTTTTCCGGAGCCCCTGGTGAGGATCGACGTGTTTGTTTTCGGAGCCCATCCCTGTTGTGTTTGTTTTCCATTGTGGAGCTGGTGGAGCCGGGTTTGGTCATGAGAATCAAAGGGTGAATTCCTGAGGTTGTTGAAGATGCACATTGGAGAGGAGTTTGAGCCGCACAGTGACTCAGGCGATTGCTACAAAACGTCCAGTATGGACACAGAGCAGGGCCTGTGGCGGCACTTGTTTTTCTATTACTTCTTTCTTTTCTGTGATCTCTCTTTCCTGCGCTCTCTGTCTCCCTCCCGCTCGGTGTCTGCGATGATGAACGCTTTCCAGCTCTGTGTGTTTTCCATACTTCATGCTCCAAGTGCTCATTTGTTTTTCCATGTTTATCGGTCTCTCTCCTTATTTCCCATGTGTGAGTGTGTATGAAGAAGTGCCAGAAGTGGGGAAGCATAAAAAAGACAAACACAATGTTAGGGTATATTGTCAAAAGTGTAGAATTGAGAACAAGGGCAGTGATGTTCAGACTGTACAATGCACTAGTTAGAGCTCATCTGGATACTGTGGACAGTTCTGGGCTCCACACTTCAAGAAAGATATCGCTGCTCTAGAGGCAGTTCAGAGGAGAGCAGCCAGACTTATTCCAGGTCTGAAGGGACTGTCCTACTGAGAGACTGAGGAACTGAACCTTTTCACCCTGGAACAGAGGAGACTATGTGGGGACTTGATCCAAGTCTTCAAAATCATGAAAGGCATCGACCACATCAAACCAGAGGAGCTTTTCCAGATCAGCAGGGACACACGCACCCGGGACACAAATGGAAATTGGGCTTCAAGGCATTCAAGACAGAAAACAGGAGACACTTCTTCACACAGAGAGGCGTCACAATCTGAACAAACTCCACAGCGATGTGGCTGAAGAGACAATTTGGGAACATTCAAAAACAGACTGGATAGGATCCTTGATCACTTAGTTATTAATGGACACCAAACGAGCACGATGGGGTGAAGGGCCTCCTCTCGATTGTCTGATGTTCTTATGTTCTTAACTCGGATATATATCGCACCGAGAGACGCGTCCAGGGACTGTGAGTGGCTGAAGTGCAGGTTTCTCGTGAGGCGTTCCACAAATAAAACAATTCATGGTTGGAGTATGTACATGCATACATAAATAGGCAGTGTTTTAAAATACATAATGATGATGCTGCAATGGAAACAAACCCACAGAAACAGCTCTAGGGAAGTTTCTGTGGCCACAGCTCGTGCGTGAGGCCGTGTCACGTGACTGCACTGAGGGCGTCTCGCCGGGCCTGTGCACCAGCCACTGCTGTCGGCGGGGTCCAGTCCAGTCCACTGCTCTGAGCCCTACAGCCCAGTCCAGTGAGGTCCAAGGCCCCGGCCCCTGGCTCAGTGTGTCCAGCCAGGTGTTGGACAGTGTTCCCAGTGCCTGCAGTCAGACTGTCCACACACCTGCCCCAGCTGTCCCGGACTGCTGTGCAGACTGTGCACCTCCCAGGCTGTGCTGTGTCTGATGAGTGAGCGTGCGGCACAGCGTACAGCAGGGCAAGGGTCCAGACGGATCAGCGCTGCCCCCTCCCCCGCCACACTGCTCCCCTGCGCTCTCTCTCCAAGCCGCGCTACGAGTCGATGCATTGTTCACAGTAACCCAACACCCACAGTCTTGATTACCTAGTGGAAAATGCTGCTGCTGCAGGCCGGGCCCTGTGACTCACTGAGGAATGTGGCCCGCGGAGCCCCGGGGACGCTGAGCTCCAAAGGCCCGGACCGGAGCCGCGTCTGCGCACACGGTACCAGGTTTCCATGCGTGGCGTGTGAGGCTGCCTGCCTGTGTGGCGCTGCCAGGGCACCCTGTTCATGGTCGTGCCCGGCCCACCTGACTGCCCTGCGTACTGCGCCGTCTGTATCTCTCTCTCTCTCTGCCCCTCGCTGCGCTGCCCTCCCGTCTCATAGACCAGTGTGTGGCCCTGGGACGGCTGCTTAATAGCTGGGGGTCTGGGGGGGGTCTGGGGGGTGCATCTCTGGCCCTGCTTGGGCCCCACTGTCTCCAGGTAGTCATTCCACCTGAGCAGGCCGACCCCGTGAGTGAGACGCGTAGTGAGCGAGAGACGCAGTGACACTCACAGCAAGAGACAGACAGAGAGACACTGTGACACGCACAGCAAGAGAGAGAGACACTGTGACACGCACAGCAAGAGACAGAGACCGAGAGAGAGAGAGAGACACTGTGACACGCACAGCAAGAGACAGAGAGAGAGAGAGAGAGAGAGACACTGACACGCACAGCAAGAGAGAGAGAGACACTGTGACACGCACAGCAAGAGACAGAGAGAGAGAGAGAGACACTGTGACACGCACAGCAAGAGAGAGAGACACTGTGACATGCACAGCAAGAGACAGAGAGAGAGAGAGAGACACTGACACGCACAGCAAGAGAGAGAGACACTGTGACACGCACAGCAAGAGACAGACAGAGAGACACTGTGACACGCACAGCAAGAGAGAGAGACACTGTGACACGCACAGCAAGAGACAGACAGAGAGAGAGAGAGAGACACTGTGACACGCACAGCAAGAGACAGAGAGAGAGAGAGAGACACTGACACGCACAGCAAGAGAGAGAGACACTGTGACACGCACAGCAAGAGACAGACAGAGAGAGAGAGAGAGACACTGACACGCACAGCAAGAGAGAGAGACACTGTGACACGCACAGCAAGAGACAGAGAGAGAGAGAGAGAGAGACACTGTGACACGCACAACAAGAGACAGAGAGAGAGAGAGAGACACTGACACGCACAGCAAGAGAGAGAGACACTGTGACACGCACAGCAAGAGACAGAGAGAGAGAGAGAGAGAGAGAGAGAGACACTGTGACACGCACAGCAAGAGACAGAGAGAGAGAGAGAGAGACACTGTGACACGCACAGCAAGAGAGAGAGACACTGTGACACGCACAGCAAGAGAGAGAGACACTGTGACACGCACAGCAAGAGAGAGAGACACTGTGACACGCACAGCAAGAGACAGAGAGAGAGAGAGACACTGTGACACGCACAGCAAGAGACAGAGAGAGAGAGAGAGAGACACTGTGACACGCACAGCAAGAGACAGAGAGAGAGAGAGAGAGACACTGACACGCACAGCAAGAGAGAGAGACACTGTGACACGCACAGCAAGAGAGAGAGACACTGTGACACGCACAGCAAGAGACAGAGAGAGAGAGAGAGACACTGACACGCACAGCAAGAGAGAGAGACACTGTGACACGCACAGCAAGAGACAGAGAGAGAGAGAGAGAGAGAGACACTGTGACACGCACAGCAAGAGACAGACAGACACAGTGACACAGCAAGAAACAGAGAGAGACACTGTGACACGCACAGCAAGAGAGAGAGACACTGTGACACGCACAGCAAGAGACAGAGAGAGAGAGAGAGAGAGAGACACTGTGACACGCACAGCAAGAGACAGAGACACTGTGACACGCACAGCAAGAGACAGAGAGAGAGAGAGAGAGACACTGTGACACGCACAGCAAGAGACAGAGAGAGAGAGAGAGAGAGACACTGACACGCACAGCAAGAGACAGAGACAGAGAGAGAGAGAGAGAGAGAGACACTGACACGCACAGCAAGAGAGAGAGACACTGACACGCACAGCAAGAGAGAGAGACACTGACACGCACAGCAAGAGACAGAGAGAGAGAGAGAGAGACACTGACACGCACAGCAAGAGACAGACAGACACAGTGACACAGCAAGAAACAGAGAGAGACTGTGACACGCACAGCAAGAGAGAGAGACACTGACACGCACAGCAAGAGACAGAGAGAGAGAGAGACACTGACACGCACAGCAAGAGAGAGAGACACTGTGACACGCACAGCAAGAGACAGACAGACAGAGAGAGAGAGAGACACTGACACACACAGCAAGAGACAGACAGACAGAGAGAGAGAGAGAGAGACACTGTGACACGCACAGCAAGAGACAGAAAGACAGTGACACAGCAAGAAACAGAGAGAGACACTGTGACATACACAGCAAGAGACAGACAGACAGAGAGAGACACTGTGACACGCACAGCAAGAGACAGACAGACAGACAGAGAGAGAGAGACACTGACACGCACAGCAAGAGACAGACAGACAGACAGAGAGAGAGAGAGACACTGTGACACGCACAGCAAGAGACAGAGACACTGTGACACGCACAGCAAGAGACAGAGAGAGACACTGTGACACGCACAGCAAGAGACAGACAGACAGACAGAGAGACACTGTGACACGCACAGCAAGAGAGAGAGACACTGTGACACGCACAGCAAGAGACAGAGAGAGAGAGAGAGAGACACTGTGACACGCACAGCAAGAGAGAGAGACACTGTGACACGCACAGCAAGAGACAGACAGACAGAGAGAGAGAGAGACACCGTGACACGCACAGCAAGAGACAGACAGACAGAGAGAGAGACACTGTGACACAGACACAGAGAGAGAGACACTGTGACACGCACAGCAAGAGACAGACAGACAGAGAGAGAGAGACACTGTGACACGCACAGCAAGAGACAGACACACAGTGACACAGCAAGAAACAGAGAGAGACACTGTGACATACACAGCAAGAGACAGACAGACAGACAGACAGACAGAGAGAGAGACACTGTGACACACAGTAAGAGACAGACAGACAGACAGAGAGAGAGAGACACTGTGACACGCACAGCAAGAGACAGAGAGAGACACTGTGACACGCACAGCAAGAGACAGACAGACAGACAGACAGAGAGACACTGTGACACGCACAGCAAGAGACAGGCACACTCGGCCCCAGCCTGTTGTTTTCCAGGCTGGGGGGTCAAAGGTCGCCTGGATATTCTGGCTCCAAAGCAGAGATGAGGCAGTGCGGTATTTTAGGAGATCAAAGTGTTTTGAGTTCAGAAGTGCTGAGCCGCTGTGTGCTGACAACTATAGCCTCACCCTCAGGCTCCGCTGAACGCACTCTACACGCACAGACACACACACACAGGAATACACCTGATGCTGAGAGACACACACAGGGACAGAAATACCCTTGACGCTAAGAGACGTTGTAGAGGATCTGAGACTGGAGACACACACACACACACACACACACTGCTGGGCAGGGAGAGCGTGCCGCAGGCGTGCACACAGACAGGCAGTGGAATTAGCCCTGATGGAAAGTATGTTGGCAGACCAGTTCATAATACAGCTGCCACTCTGACAGCTCAGCTGATTTACATTTTCCACTTTCAGCAGCAAAAAACAGAAAGGAAAAAAGAGAAGAGAAGAGAGGGGGAGGGGCCGGCCGGCCGAGCTGATATCACCGTTTTCCAGTCCCTCCTTGCCTCTCTCTCTATCGCTCTTTGTCTCGCTGCGAATGTGTGTCAGAGCGAGTGAGGGAGTGTTTTGTGTGTGTGTCAGAGCAAGTGAGTGTACAGCGAGGAGAGGGGGAAGGGGAAGGAGAGAGAGAGAGAAGTGGTTTGTCAGACAGAGCCCGGCCCTCCGCTGCTGTTGTGTGGCCAAGAGACGGGGGTGGGGCCGCCTGTCAGTGCCGCTATAAAGCACTGTGAGAGAGAGAGAGAGAGAGAGAGACAGAGAGAGGGAGAAAGACGGTGATTCGCAGGCAGCCGCAGCAGCAGGAGGCTGTATTTCTGGAAGCTTCCGCGCGCTGAGATTATTTATCTGACCAGGATTAGCAGCTGTCAGCCTCTGGGGCTGCAGACCCACTGACCGGGCCTGCGCTGGGAGCTTCTGGGCCAGAGAGGGAAGCAGGAAGGAGAGAGAGAGAGAGAGAGAGGGGGAAGCAGGAAGGAGAGAGAGCGAGAGAGAGAGCGAGAGAGAGAGAGAGAGAGAGAGAGAGAGAGAGAGAGAGGGGGAAGCAGGAAGGAGAGAGAGAGAGAGAGAGAGAGAGAGAGAGAGAGAGAGAGAGAGAGAAAACCACCACAAGCTGGTCCCTGTGTGGGAATCCGGTGGGACAGGCTGGGCTGTGGACAGAGCAGTAGTCCAGGTTCTCGGGGTCGAGTCGTCGGAGTCGATCACGCTGGGGAAACCGCGAACGCCCCCCGTCCGCCCTCGGCACCCCCCCTTGCGACCCCTGACCTCCGAGGCTCTGAAGCGGATTGGCCGCTGCCTCCTTAGAGATCCCAGCATGCACCTGAAGAGGATGAAGTGCAACCCCTTCTCCCTGATCGCCTCACTGGGGGACCAGGATGTCTTCTCCCGGACAGAGACGCGGGTAAGATGGATAGACTCCCCCTGACCCCTCGCTGGACCGGGCTGGGCCTCGCAATAGCAGTGCAGCCGCCTCGACCGGGTTCTGACACGCTTACTGCGTCGCTGTGTTTTGCTGGGCTGCGCAGGGTTACTCGGGCGTGTTTTAAACCCAGTGCAGTCCTGTGAGCGACTCAGGGTGAGAGGGCAGTTGTTCCAGATGTGTTGGATTGTTAATTGAGCTCAAATAGACGGATCACTTGCAGAGCTCATTGATCCGGATTCATTCTGTCCCAGTGATGTGTTTGTGGGGGTGATGCCAGTGTGATTGGTGGCGCTGACTCCTGCTGCCTCTCTGGGGTGTTGTGTGTGACCTGCATCCTCCCGACTCAGAGAGGTGTGTCGTTCTGTGGCTCTGCGTCTCCGTGAGCTTTAGTGGCAGGACAAGTTTACACAAGCGTTGCCAAAGCGTTGACAGACCGAGAAGAGAACAGATACGACATGCCACACCCCTGTCCCTGTGCCGTCAGTGCACATGCTGCGTGTCTCCCTCGCTCTCGCCCCAGTCTCATCCCTCTCTTCTCCTCCCTCCCCAGGAGAGTTTTGAGGCCCTGTTCCGCTCCTTCGATGGCGCCGCGTCATTCCAGTTCTTCAAGAGCTTCCGTCGGGTCCGCATCAACTTCCAGGACACGGTGGCGGCGGCCGAGGCCCGGGTGCGGCTCCACAAGTCCGACTTCAATGGCAAAGAGCTGCGGCTGTATTTCGCGCAGGTAGGTGCCTCGGACCTCCGACCCCACCGCCCCCCTGTCGAACACGGCTGAGATCAATGGGTGATTTGAGCAGACGGCACCTTCGTGACTGTGTGTGACAGCAGTGCCTCCCTGTGGACAGTCCAGGTGTTGCGATACTCGCTCAGTCCTCTCCCTCTCTACCTCTCTCCTTCTCTCCCTCTCTGCAGACTCTGCACATCGGCAGCCCCCGCCTGGAGCCCCCCAAGCCCGACAAGCAATTCCTGATTTCCCCGCCCGCCTCGCCCCCTGTGGGCTGGGAACAGGCGCAGGACGCCACCCCCGTCATCAACTACGACCTGCTGTGTGCCATCTCCAAGCTGGGCCCAGGTAACACACCGACACCCTGACACAGTGACACGCCCACAGACGCTCTGGTGGACTGAATCGTATTATGACACACAGACACCGTGACACATGCACATTAAAACATTGATATCATATATTGACACAGTGACCCACAGACACACTGACGGTCTAGACATGCCCCGAGCCTTTGCCGTCCGGCCCCTGACACCCCTGTCCCCCTCCCCCCCCCCCCCCAGGAGAGAAGTATGAGCTGCACGCCGGCACCCCCACCACCCCCAGCGTGGTGGTGCACGTGTGCGAGAGCGAGCAGGACAGCTCGGGGGGGGAGGAGGACGAGGCCCGGCCGCGCCCCCGCATCATCCAGACGCGCCGCCCCGAGTACGCCGGCCCCGCCCAGCACTGAGCTCCCCGCTGCGCCGCGCCCCCGCTGACACTGCTCTGAGGACAGGCCTGATCGCCCTGGTGTCCCGGTTGGGCTCTGGTTCTGTTGGACTCGATACTGAGAGCAGGAGGACGGACCGCTGAGTTGCTTGCATTTGTCCTTTTGGTTGTTTTTGGCGTCCGTCCGGGGGAGCGTGCGATCGGGAGAGAGGACGACGGGAGCTGCGTGAGTGTGTGTGTGAGAGTGTGTTATTTATACCAGGACTCTGACTGTTATCCAGTCTAAATCACTGTGTCCCAGAGAAGCCCCTGAGCGGTGGCATCACCGGCGCCCGTCTTTCCGCGTTGCCGGCCACGGCCCGCTGCCTGCTGGACGAACGAGCCGTGCGGTTCAGGAGGCGGTCAAACCAAAGACCACCGGGGCGCCAAGCCGGGCCGCGGCTCCGCACTCTGGACCCGTGAGACGCCGTTCACGACGGCGGGAAGCGCGTGGTCCGGATTCAGACGGGTGAGGAGCTGCCACGGCTGGTGGGGGGGTGCAGTCGCTCCCGGCCACGATGTAGCAGCGCTGTGTCTCACACACTGACTGTTCACGTGTAGCACTGTGGGCAACGCCTGAGGCCCCTCACTCCTTCTCACTGTGCGCGTCTCTGTAGCAGCAGGGTCTGTGTGCGTCTGCGTGTCTGTGTGCGCATTTGTGTGTCTGCCACTCGTCCGAGACGCCGGATTGGCCGCACTGCCCTGCTCAGGTGAGTGAAGCCCCCACTGGACTCACCGTCCGCTGTCCTGCAGGTGTCCTCTCCCCCCCACAGCCCTGACCCTCCCCGTGTCTGGGGGCCGCAGCCCGGGGCCCCCTGCTGTCCGAGCGCATGTCTGTCCTGGAACTCGGTCATATCTGTTACTGCGTACTGTTCACCATCGTCGATCTTGTGACTGTAATCATTATTATAAATAATACTGTTGATGATACAAATAATAATAATAAAAGATTGTTAACCTTTTGCACCGCTCCCTGGCTCTGTCTTTATTTAGTGTGTTATTGTTCTGATTGGTGCCGGCTGCTGATCCGGGGCAGAGCCGGGGGGGCGACCAGGAACTCTGTGCCTTGCATGGTGGACATCTGCGTACCGGAAATAAATACAGAGCAGTAGAGAGAGGAGGACTTGGCCACACAGTCCCGGTCCGACCCGTTCGTCCAGTTGGTCGGTCGAGGGGCCGGATCTGAGTCGGGCTGAGGGGTGGGCATCGCAGTGGGTGCAGTTCTCCAGTCCGTCCCCCTAGGGCAGTGTGGGCGGGAGCTCAGACTGTGTCGGAGTGGACCGCTCCCCTGGGCCTGGCTTGTGTGTGTCTGTGCATCTCCTCTGGGGCAGAGAGCAGGTGGGGAACTGGGCCCCTGGACCGACTCCATGACCGACCCCTGGGATCAGATCTCCGGACGAGTCGCCTGCTGTCAACACGGGCCGTTCAGACAGTGTCCAGGACGATCCGCTCCCTCTCTCAGGTGTAACTGTTTTCAGGAGCAGCTAATAAAGCAGGCGGAGAGGAGACATACAGACAAGCTCCCCCCAGAGAGAGGGACGTTCGAAAGGTGCAGCCCCTGTGTTGCCTCTGGAACACCGGCCCGGTCTGTCAGTCGGGACCATAAACCTGTTTTAATTGAGCTGAACTGAGAGAGAGAGGGGCCCTTCTGCGCCTCAGGCACAGGGGTCACCTTGTCCTGTCGTCTCCTGCTTATTAACCGTGCCGGAGCGGGGGGGTGCAGCCCTGCGAGACGGGGCATGATCTGGGAGCCGTCCCTCTCCGCACAGACACACGCAGAGACGGAGCAGTACAGACACACACGGTAGGGACACGCGGGAGTCTGACAGAGCGCCGTCCACAGACACAGGCGTCGACAGGGGGACAGCGTCCGTCTGTGCACTTGCTCCAGAAAGGTAATGTACGGGGGGCTGCAATATTTTACCACGTTTACCATTGTACACCACACCTTACTGTGTTTATTCCACCGTCCGCCACAGCGCAGGTTACTCCTGCAGAGTGTCAATAACACGGCTGTGAAGGTCGTGTTTACTTATTGTGGGAAAGTGCCGTGTTGTGTGAATGCTGTCCGACACAGTATTGAGTGACGCGGGCGAGGGGGTGCTGCAGCAGATTGTGGCGGAGCAGCACTTACTCCACCACAGCAGAGAAATAAATATAACAGTCACACACCTCCACTCCAGTCCCGGACCATACGAGTGCTATGAACACAGCACAGGAGGAGGTGTTTTTAATATATTTACATGTCTATTGTCCATATCAATCCCAGGAGTAGTAGTTACTGTGGCAGATCAGCGCATGTCCCTCTGCGTGTTTACCTCTCTGACTGTACATGCGTGTACATGTGTGTGTGTCCCACCCAGCAGTCCGAGTGGAGCCGAAAAGCGAGGGAGCTGCTGGGGCCACTCTCATCTCTCTGGGCCCCCCGTCCCCGTGATGAACAGCACTGTGCCACAGCCCCCTCTCCTGGCCAGCCTGCTGCAGCACTGCCTGAGCCAGAACCAGAGCGGGCCGGCCGGTGCGGAGCGGGACCCGGGCATCCTTTACATCCTGCTGATCGTGGGCCTGTTCAGCGCCTGCACCTTCGCCATCATGGTCCGCTTCATCCGCTCACGCAAGCTGGAGAGCTCCCAGGACCCCTACCACCTGTACATCAAGCACGACTGGGGGCCCGACCCAGGGCTCGTCCTCAGCAACCCCGCCACCCCACTGGAGCCCCCCGCCGGCCCCCACCACCGCCAGCTGCCAGGCTGAGAGGAGCGGGACCGGGACGAGGGACCGGGACAAGGGACCGGGGGAGTCCTCTGCCGTGAGCAGGCATCTGTAGTTCAGGGCGTCCCTCGGTGGCTTGTCGAGGTGTGCGTCACAGTGTGTTGTTCTGCACCACTGGCTCTGTGCTACTGAACTGTAAACAAGTGTGTGTGTGTGTCAGTGTGTCTGTGTGAATGTGCGTGTGTGTATGTCAGTGTGTGTATGTGTCAGTGTGCGTGTCAGTGCATCTGTGTGAATGTGCGTGTGTGAGTGTGTGTGTGTCAGTGTGCGTGTCAGTGCGTCTGTGTGAATGTGTATGTGTGAGTGTCTGTGTATGAGTGTATGTGTCAGTGTGAGAGAGTGTGTCAGAGTGTGCAGATGCTTCTTTAATAAATAAGATAACGGTAGATCTTTACTGCAAACCATGAAGGGTCTCTGTCGCTCGCCCAGTGTCTCCGCGCTGCTCTGGAGGCGCTGGCACCGACGCACTTCAGTTCAGTAACGAATCCTTTAATAAACAAATCTCGTCAATGAAGCCGAGCTCACTGTGTTCTGACTGGCTGCTGTGCTGCTCATCCTCCCGCCCCTCTCTCTGGACCAGGATTGACTGTGATGGACTGAGAGCGGTCCTCTGCAGAGAGCAGCGCACAGAACCGCAGCGGCAGGCAGCCCGACTCGCGGCTCTGGAGCCCCTGGTGGCTGCTGGGGTACGGGTCGGGCTGCCTGTCCACTCACTCCTGCCCACAGCGGCCGTCCCACACTGCACTGAGAGACAGGCCTGGAAAGAAACGAGCCAACGTGCGAACTGTTGAAAAAATACCTTTATTTACAAAAGGTTGGAGGGAAAGAAAAGTCATAAATATATGAAAAGCTGCTCTCCTGTGTCCGCGGTTCCTGCCAGCCCGTGTTCAGCTCCCCGCCTGGCGTGTCTGTGTGTCCGCCGACAGACAGTGCCCCTCCAGCACAGAGAGGACCCCCCACGGCCAGATACTCCACCACCTGACACACACACACACACACACACAGAGGGGTCAGACAGGGGGATTGACTGCACCCCGTCACAGAGCTGCACTGCTCATATTGCCCAGCAGAGTATTTCACCGTGAGGCAGTGCGTTACACTAATACACAGCATAACAGCCTACACCAGGGATGGCAAACCTGTGGCACGCAGACCCGTACAGGTTGGCACGCCAAGTGAGTGACTATCTGCGTTTTTACTTGCCAGCCCGCCCCTCAATTGTCAAACCTGATTGGCACTTCAGAAAACCAGTTTGTATATTGGGGGCGGCGCCGTCACTGCCAAGTCATCGAGCAGCGCTCACGTTATTGGCTGAATATTCATGGTTTAGGTCGAGTTCTCATGCGCAGATTTTCACAGTTATGCGCAGAACTGCAGAATGCTCCGCTCCCATTGGTGGAGCTGCGCAGATCCTAATCTACCCGTTTTAGTTATTTTACAAAATGTAAAAGCAGTAGATATTAAGTAAATATACGTTGAAAAAAGTGCATTGGTAATGACTGAGTGCAAGTGCAAACAAAACACAAAACAATATGAAGGGTTACTAATGCAGCCAAATGAACAACTTGTACTTGTATGTAACAGCAGGGCAATGAGAATCTGTGGGACTTTGTGCTTTTAATGGGGTTTTAAATTAACTTTAGCATTATAATCCTCAAACTTAATGTGTGATGAAATGTGATTCATGCATTTTACTGCACTGTAGCAATACTGCAACATTGAAATGATGTATCAATTGTATGATGCATTTATTCTTTAATGTTGTGACATGGTGTTCCACTATATACAATTAATTAAATGATATATACTTTAATTATATACAATCACTGTCCAAAATAAAAAGGGACATGTTCCAAAAATGATGGAGCTAGTGAAGTGCTATTACTATTGCTTTTTATATTCGTAAATTGACAATGTGTAAAATGGAACCTGCATATGTATAATCTTTTTTGGGAAGAATATGCGCCTCTTCATTCAGCTTCACGCTCTGCAGCTGACTCCCATTAGCAGACTGGAGCTGCACTTGCTCTCAGACTACAGAGGGATGGGGGGTTCAAGGTGGGGGGAGGCTGGCAGTGGATGCAGGTGGCGGGTGGGTGGGATGGTTCCATCTGTCCATAGTTTTTAGATTTTTCTGTATTGTGGTTTGGTTTGTTGGCATGTTTGCTTAATAACTTAATTACAACAACAAAATAAATATAAATATTGGTTAATAAAAATGCCATTTAGCCCCTGTATAAACTTTTATATCCCTAAATTATCATTGGCACCCTTTGGCACAAGTATACAAACCAGACTTTGGGCACTCCAGCCAAAAAAGCTTCGCCATCCCTGGCCTATACTGTGACAGCACTGCCTCTCAGGTTCCAGCGTAACGCACACACTGGGCTGGACTGCGGTCTGTGTGTGTGGCTGGACTGGACCAGGCCGTGTCGTGTGGGGCTGTACCTGTGCTGCTCCTGGCCCTCAGTCCTCCTTCTTGTTCCCCTCTTCCTCTTCCTCTCCCTCGTCCTCCTCCTGCTGGGCCAGCAGGGCCTCCCGGGCCCGCCTCTTCAGCTCCTCCCGCTTCTTCAGCTCCGCGTCGGCCTTGCGGCTCTGGTAGAGCTTGACTCCGGCGAAGCCCAGGCACAGCAGCAGCGTCTTGGCGGCCAGGATGTACATCAGCAGGGGGAAGTTGTCCAGGGCCTGCGGACACAGCAGCACCGAGGCGTCAGCAGGGACACCCGATCCACAGCACTCCTGCCACAACAACCCTCTGCAGCTGTCCAGTGTGTCAGTGTCAGTCACTGCAGCTGCTGGGGGCGAGGTGGGGACATGTGGCTCCCGGGGGCCCCTATCAGTGTCACTCACAGGGCCGGCAGAGGGAACAACGCAGCCGTCAATCACGGCGTGACGTCACCGCACTGGCCTGTCTGACCGCGGCTGAACGAAAAGCGCTTCCACACAGGCTCTGCATGCGGAGCGGTTTGAAAGGTCGACCGCACTGGAGTGAGCTACCCGTCCGCCCAGTCCCCAGTCCCCAGTCCCCAGTCCCCAGTCCCCGGTCCCCGGTCCCCAGTCCCCAGTCCCCAGTCCCCAGTCCCCAGTCCCCGGTCCCCGGTCCCCAGCAGCGGGCGGTGCTCGGTGCGCCAGGTGTACCGCACAGCCGGGCACTCGTCATTATACAGCGAGACAAGCCGGGCCGCACGCCCCCCACACCCGCACAGCGACACCCCATTAACACACCGCGGTGTCAGCACACCGCACACCGCACACACTCTCTCTCTCTCTCACACACACACACACACAGCACACTGCACACAACACACACACCGCACACACTCTCTCTCACACACACCGCACACTCTCTCTCTCTCTCTCTCTCTCTCTCTCTCACACACACTCTCTCTCTCTCTCTCTCTCACACACACCGCACACAGCACACTCTCTCTCTCTCTCTCTCTCTCTCTCTCACACACACTCTCTCACACACTCTCTCTCACACACACCGCACACAGCACACTCTCTCTCTCTCTCTCTCTCTCTCTCTCTCTCTCTCACACACACTCTCTCACACACTCTCTCTCTCTCTCTCTCTCTCACACACACCGCACACAGCACACTCTCTCTCTCTCTCTCTCTCTCTCTCACACACACTCTCTCACACACTCTCTCTCTCTCTCTCTCACACACACACCGCACTCACCCGCCAGTTCACTTCCATCGCGGCGCAGGTGTGACGTCACTCTCCGGACCTCTCGTGCGCAGAATGAAGATTCAGAGCCTGCGCGCGCAGCCCGGCAGGCAGCTTTAACTGCGCGGGGGCGGGGCCGGGGAGCCAGCGCGCCAATGGGAGCGCAGGCAGATTGGCAGCGGACCAATGGAATCTTCCCTCAGCAGGAAGGACAAACTTCCGGAATCTTCTGGAGCCTGACGGAGGCTGGACCAATCAGGAGCTGCGTTGTGGGAGAAGGGGCGTGTCTTACGTGTTTATGGAGGAAGTAAGAGCCTCGGAAGACCCTGCAGCGCCGGCACGCACATGCGCAGCGGAGACACTGTGTCCTTGAACGGGGAGTGACGGCAACTGCTGCAGCTCATATATTTCACATTTAAGATTTACAACAAGCCAGGAAACTCAGTCTCAGCTGTCAAGGGATGGATTGAGACAGCCTGAGATCTCAGACTCTCTCTCACAAACACATACACACACACACACAGTTTTACATACATTTTATTAGAAAGACACCAAAGGAAACAAATGAACAGGCTGGAAAGCTGCGGCGAGGCATCCGCCCCTCACTGCCACACCGGGAGCACATGGGCGGACTACAGCTGGGGGACTGAGGGGGGGGCCTGAGGGACCTCTGAGGGGGGGGCCTGAGGAGAAGCTGCACTTGCTGTGAGGGGGACCTCCACCTAGAGAGACAGAGACAGTAAATGCTTTGGCAACACTTGTCAACATGTCAGTAAAGCTCATTTTGAATTAGAGAGAGAGACGGATCAGGAAGGGTGGGATGGAGAGTCAGACACAGGCAGAACGAGAGACGAGTCTGGGAGACGGAACGAATCAGACACACTGGGGGTGGAGAGAGAGGGAAGTGGGAGAGAGGGAGGAAGCGGGGGTGCAGGGTCTCACCAGGCGCTGTGCTCTGTCCCTCAGTCTCCTCCAGACAGTGTGGTGAGCCTGGGAGAGAAACAGCTGTCAGACACAGCCCTGCCCTCACCAACGCCGCAGGGCAACACTGTCAGTGTGTCAACGGACTCCTGTGTGCCAATGTGTAACTCTCTCAGTGTGTGCGCCAGTGTGTCAGTCCCAAAATCTCAGTGTGCAAGTACATCAATGTGTCAGTGCGCAAGTGCGTCAGTCTCTCACTGCACGAGTGTCTCAGTCGTACCTCCAGCAGCAGGGGGAGGGACAGGCCCTGCACTCGGCGCTGCAGGCCCCAGCTGCCCGGCCCCAGGCTGTGGATGGCCGTCACCTCGTACTGACCGCAGAGCCCCGTCCTGCCCACCAGGGGGCCCCCACTCACATCCACATGGTCCCCACACCTGAGAGAGAGCGGAAGACGGGTTCACACACTGACCACAGGGACAGAGAGGCAGACACCTCGGAGAAAAGGTGGTTATCGTTTTTTATTGTACAGACACCTTGCTGCTGCGCCCCCTAGTGGCAGTGTCACACACACGCACACGCCAGCGATGGACAGACTGCTCTCCCCTCACCTGTACAGGGTGACTGTGCCACCGGGGCTCTCCGCCGCCCTCTGCTCCACCTCCTGCTGTTTACACCTGCAACACACAGGGGCACATTATCAGGACACAGGGCTACAGACCAGGAGACAGAAGAGAGCGAGGAGACAGACAGGGTGAGAGAGAGAGAGCAGGAGCGTTACCGGCTGTGCTTGAACACCTCCAGGGCGACGGCGGGCTGCACCTCCAGCGGCTCCCAGGGCAGGTCCTGCTGGATCAGCAGCTGAGCGTCCCGGGACAGAGAGTGCAGGACCTCCTACACACACAACACACACACCGACTTCAGTACACCGACCACTCGTCACTACAGTGGCCGACAGCACAGCACTCTCACAGACAGAGACGATCGCACAGACCTTGGAGGGGGTCCAGGAATCCAGCCCAGGGTCCAGGATGACATCACAGCAGAAGGCCCCCGAGATCACTGCCAGAGAGAGAGAGAGAGAGGAGCGTGAGGGGGAGCGTTGCGTTGCGTCGTGCCGTATTGTGCTGTGCCGTGCCGTGCCGTGCCGTGTACCTGGCAGCTCTGGGCTCCTCAGCAGCTCCACATTGAACTCCTCCTTGAAGGCAGCCTGCAGGACCTGACCCAGCAGCATCGCACACGAGCGCCAGTACGCCTGGAGACACGCACACACACAGAGTCAATACACAGAGTTAATACACACACACACACACAGAGTCAATACACAGAGTTAATACACACACACACACACACACACACACACAGTCTGCGGTCACCTGGTTGACGTGGTGAGGCTCAGGGTCCTTGAAGGAGAGCAGGGCAAGGGAGCAGGAGCTCGTCAGGGGCCGGTGCAGAGGCCACACCTCCCCATCCACCAGGGCCAGGGCCACACTGCTCACCTGCCACTCACTGAGGTCTGAGGGGGAGAGAGAAACATTTGAGTGAGTTTCATAGAAAGAAAACTACATTGATGATTGACTGCATGGTGTAGGTCAGTGAGACAGAGAGACAGGTCAGTGAGACAGAGAGACAGGTCAGTGACAGTGAGACAGACACACAGACAGACAGACAGACAGACAGACAGACAGGTCAGCGAGTGCGAGATGCTCGGTGTCCTCACGCTGTGCACAGCTGTAGGGGGTGGACAGGCCCCGGTTCATGACGAGCAGTGTGCCCTGCAGCCCCGGGCCCTGCAGAGACACTTCGATCTTCTCTGTGCGCGGGAACTGCGCCCGCTGCCTCGCCTGCTCCCGGGAGAACAGTTCACTGCGCAACCTGCGCAGCTCCGCAGACACGGGCCGCACCGCCGCAGAGCCCGACGCCAGCCCTGAGAGAGAACATACACACTGTATAAACACTGCAATATCTATGCCCATGTGTGTGCACTGGACTATTGCTCCGGCCACACTGTGAATTTACAGGGAGGCAGAGAGAGTGTATTGATGAAGATCATATTTCCTCAGTCAGTCTTCTACAGGCACGGCCCTGTAGCCCCCCGCTGTCACAGGACCCCTGTACTGCACATCCCTGTAGCCCCCCTGTCTACTGTATTGACTTCCCGATTCAACTGCCAATACACAACCAAAAACACCACATGCGACCAAAAAGAGCCGTAAAACACGGGACTGGCAGAGTGGGGTCGTGGGTTCAGTCCCGGGTGGGGGCTCTGCTGTACCCTTGAGCAAGACACTGTACCCAGAATGCACCAGTCAAACCCGGCTGTGTAAATGGGTAACTATGTAACACATAATGGGGTATACTGTAACAATTGTAAGTCGCCTTTATTACGTGCTAAATAAAGAGTGACAGAGCCAGCAAACAGCGTCAGAAAAATGTCACATGGGAGCAAAACATAAACGCAGTGTACACATGTCTCCACAGAGCTGCCCGACAGTACAGGGCTCTACCTGCTGGTCCGCCGGGCCAAGGTCGGCTCGGCTCGGCTCGGCGCGGCTCGGCTCGGCCCGGCGCGGCCGGAGGGACAGTACTCACTGCGGCAGAACAGCTGAGAGGCAGCGCGACACGCCATGCTGGCCGGTGCGGCTCTTCTCGGTGCGGGTGATTCAGTCCGGCTCTCAGGGACGCACAGCCGCGCTTGTCTTCCTCCTCCAGCTCGGTGCTGCAGTGAAACCCGTCCGCCGGGCGCAGCGCCGCGCCACGGTCAGGTCCCAGTGTTACTCGTTAAGTGTCTCGCTGTGTCCCGGACACGGTGCCGGGCTGCCGCCTCATGGAACAACCATGTAGATTGTAATATATGATAAGTGATGTGTCCTCATATTGTCCATATATCGGCATTGGCGCTTTTTGTAGAATTAAAAGCCACGGTACGTATTTCATGTAATCCATATATTTATTTTGAATTAAAGCATATGGTAGAGAATAACCTCATCACGTATTTTGAACACACATACAGTATCTGGATTACACACAAAAATACATTTCAAATATATCCCCGGTGTTTTAAATATACAGCTCGGTGTGTCAGTGCTGGGCTGCAGTGTGTCGGTGTGTCAGTGTGTCAGTGCTGAGCTGCAGTGTGTCGGTGTGTCAGTGCTGAGCTGCAGTGTGTTCAGTGTGTCAGTGCTGAGCTGCAGTGTGTTCAGTGTGTCAGTGCTGAGCTGCAGTGTGTTCAGTGTGTCAGTGCTGGGCTGCAGTGTGTCGGTGTGTCAGTGTGTCAGTGCTGAGCTGCAGTGTGTCGGTGTGTCAGTGTGTCAGTGCTGAGCTGCAGTGTGTTCAGTGTGTCAGTGCTGAGCTGCAGTATGTCGCTGTGTCAATGCTGAGCTGCAGTGTTTCAGTGTGTCAGTGCTGAGCTGCAGTATGTCGCTGTGTCAATGCTGAGCTGCAGTGTTTCAGTGTGTCAGTGCTGAGCTGCAGTGTTTCAGTGTGTCAGTGCTGAGCTGCAGTGTTTCAGTGTGTCAGTGCTGAGCTGCAGTGTGTCAGTGCTGAGTTGCAGTGTGTCAGTGCTGAGCTGCAGTGTGTCAGTGTGTCAGTGCTGAGCTGCAGTGTGTCGGTGTGTCAGTGTGTCAGTGCTGAGCTGCAGTGTGTCAGTGTGTCAGTGCTGAGCTGCAGTGTGTTCAGTGTGTCAGTGCTGAGCTGCAGTGTGTCGGTGTGTCAGTGTGTCAGTGCTGAGCTGCAGTGTGTTCAGTGTGTCAGTGCTGAGCTGCAGTGTGTCAGTGTGTCAGTGCTGAGCTGCAGTATGTCGCTGTGTCAATGCTGAGCTGCAGTGTTTCAGTGTGTCAGTGCTGAGCTGCAGTATGTCGCTGTGTCAATGCTGAGCTGCAGTGTTTCAGTGTGTCAGTGCTGAGCTGCAGTGTGTCGGTGTGTCAGTGCTGAGCTGCAGTGTGTTCAGTGTGTCAGTGCTGAGCTGCAGTGTGTCGGTGTGTCAGTGCTGAGCTGCAGTGTGTTCAGTGTGTCAGTGCTGAGCTGCAGTGTGTCGGTGTGTCAGTGTGTCAGTGCTGAGCTGCAGTGTGTTCAGTGTGTCAGTGCTGAGCTGCAGTGTGTCAGTGCTGAGCTGCAGTGTGTTCAGTGTGTCAGTGCTGTGCTGCAGTGTGTCAGTGCTGAGTTGCAGTGTGTCAGTGCTGAGCTGCAGTGTGTCAGTGTGTCAGTGCTGAGCTGCAGTGTGTCGGTGTGTCAGTGTGTCAGTGCTGAGCTGCAGTGTGTTCAGTGTGTCAGTGCTGAGCTGCAGTGTGTCAGTGTGTCAGTGCTGAGCTGCAGTATGTCGCTGTGTCAATGCTGAGCTGCAGTGTTTCAGTGTGTCAGTGCTGAGCTGCAGTGTGTCGGTGTGTCAGTGCTGAGCTGCAGTGTGTTCAGTGTGTCAGTGCTGAGCTGCAGTGTGTTCAGTGTGTCAGTGCTGAGCTGCAGTGTGTCAGTGTGTCAGTGCTGAGCTGCAGTGTGTTCAGTGTGTCAGTGCTGAGCTGCAGTGTGTTCAGTGTGTCAGTGCTGAGCTGCAGTGTGTCGGTGTGTCAGTGTGTCAGTGCTGAGCTGCAGTGTGTTCAGTGTGTCAGTGCTGAGTTGCAGTGTGTCAGTGCTGAGCTGCAGTGTGTCGGTGTGTCAGTGTGTCAGTGTGTCCGTGCTGTAGTACCCCAGTAGCACAGTAGGGGGTGCTCTCAGTGCCCAGAGCAGTGATGGTCTGTGGACGGTGCTCAGCTGCACAGAGCCCCCCACCTGGACAGCAGCTGAGCACCATCCTCAGACCACCACAGGAGCAGGGCTGGGACAGACAAAGGGCCACTGTGTGCAGCCGGGACAGCGAGGGACAGCTGGGAGGTGTGGGACAGGTGCAGGGGGCGCTGTGTGCTGAGTCAGATAGTGTTACAGGCGCGGTCAGCAACAGCCTTCACTGCAGCAGCCTCCTGCGGTTGTGTGTGTGTGTGTGTGTGTGTGTGTGTGTGTCTCAGTCCTGGTTCTCTTATCTCTCTCTCTTTCTCTGCATCCCTTCACACACAGGCTGCACTGACACACCCCTGACCAAACCCCCCTGACCAAACCCCCCGGGGAGGAGGACTGCAGTCACCAGCAGTGGACTGGCCATCTGGAGCACCGGGGGAATTCCCGCTGGGCCGGTCGACATGTGGGCCGGGGGGCGATTTTATATTTTTATATTTTAGGAAAAAAATTAATTAAACAAATTCCAGCAGCTGAACGACCTGGGCTGGGAGATCTGATTTATTTATTTATTTTTCTTTTAAATGGGTGGGCCGGTCCAGTACTGGTATTACCTCCCAGAGATCATCCGGGGCTTCCATGGGCTTATAGCAGGAGTCGGACGTCCCTGAGACACAGGCCTGCAGCCCGGACCCCCGCCGCTCCCTCAGACACACTGCCAGTGACGCAGCCTCCGCACCAGTGGTCTCCAACCCGGGTCCTGCAGAGCCCCAATCCACTTCATCTTAGAGGTCAATCTAAATCACCCATTTCTAAACACTGGGAACACATGGGAGTGATTAATCAATGAAGCAACTCAACCAAGTCAATTTCTTGACTCAAGAGACTGAAGGTGTTCAGAGGATTGCTTCAATGGTTTTTAATGACTGCATTTACCAAACCACCAGCTTAATTGTTTCAAATTTAATACTTGCAGGTGTTTAAAAATTGGTGATAGATGGGTGACCCGGGCTCTCTAGGACCAGGGTTGGACACCACTGCTCTACACGGCTATTCCGATTTGTAAAAATCAAGGATAAAGAAAAAAAAAACATACAGGGGGCCGAGCAGGGATGGAGACAGATAACAACGTCAATATTGTGCTGCTACAAGGGATGTTACTAGTTTACATTTTAAATGTTAACAAATTGATAAACAAAATTGGGGCATCTATTACATAAGTATTAATTCACAGGGAAATACATTACTGTGGGCATCAGCTCCAGAGATACGAATATCTAGCCAGTCCAGAGAGTTTCTGTCGGCCCTGGAACTGCGCTGATAAAGCAGAGAGAGAGAGAGAGAGAGAGAGAGAGAGGAGGAGGAGGAAGGATGCAAAGGGACCTGTTCTGTTTATATTTGGGCTGTGTAAGGGGAGGGGGGACATATTTGCATTATCTCTATTATATATTATTGAAATATTGTCAATTATAATTTCTGTAATGCTGTAATGTTGTTTCAACACTCTTTGGGTGAAATTAACACTCTGAGAGTTAAACCATGTTGAGAGTCAGTGTCAATACTGGGCATCAAAATAAAGAGTGTTGAATTGACACTGTACTAGTGTAAAACCAAATAACTAAACTTTCCCACAATGCATTGTGGTAGTTTCCAGAATAAGTTATGTTTTATTGTGTTATTTTTTATTTAAGTGCTTAATTACTGTGTAAATATTAATTATTGTAAAGCCATTATTGTTTGAGTGTAAAATGTGTCTTTACTTGCCAATATATTTATATTTGTCTTTGAGCCAACACCTACCACATTTTTTCCCTTTCTTTAGTCTATTTCTCTGCTGGTGGTGATTCATTTGAGCATGACCTGTATATGCATGACCAGTTTGTATGTCGGGGTGACAGGTTTCCATCTCCCGGGTTCCGGCGGAGAGCAACTGAAAGCCCTGGCCTATATGGACGACGTGGCCGTGGTCTGCACGGACGCGCCGTCCGTGGCCAGGGTTGAGGAACTACTGGACGGCTTCTGCAGGGCGACGAGGGCCGCTGTCAATAAGGCCAAGAGCGAGGTCTACCTCTCCAAGGCATGGCCTGTCGGCCGGGGCCCGCCGACCGTGTTCCCTGTGAAGCCGTCTATCAAGGTTCTGGGGATCACGATCGACGGGACCAACACGGGCACCCGGAGCTGGGAGGAAGCTTTATCTAAGGTCCAGAGGAAGATCCACGGCTGGAGCACAAGGACCTTGACGATGGCTGGTAAGGTGCTGGTCGTAAAGGCCATCCTCTTCCCGATACTTCTCTACGTTGGTATGATCTTCCCCCCAGACAAGGACGTTGTGCGGCTCATTAAGGCGCAGGGGCTGGCCTACGTGGTCAAGAACATCCAGGCTGCTGGCAAGAAAGTGAGTTTCATGAACCGCTTTTATTTTGCCAGCAGCCTGAGACCATTCAGCCTCAGCGCCATGGATAACACCAGGCCGCACTCGTGGGAACCCCCGCCGTTCTACAGGGCGCTCCGAGCCTTTGCGCCCAAAGTAGGCCTCCATAAAGTCGCGCTGTAGACCCTCTGTAGCCAGATGAGATCTTCCCAGGAGACCAGCCGGATAGAAGATTTCCCTCCCGAAACCTGCCGGTTTATCTGGACTCGGTGTCTCCCCACCCGAGTGTTCATGCACAGAAGGGGCCTAGCCCCTTATGACATCTGCCCCTACAAGGGTTGCCTGGGGAAGGAGACGGAGGCTCATATCTTTAGGGATTGCCCCTCCGCTCGCAGGGTCTGGCTCCTGTTTTCTCCGTTCCTCCGCAGGTTTGCTGTTCCTGTGCGGACGACCGCCCAGCAGATCCTTTATGGACCAGCCAAGGGATTGTCATCTCCTATCTTGAGGTGCTGGTAGCGTGTCGTCTGCGCAGTGAAACAGGCCCTGTGGGAGGGACGGAACATCTGTCTGTTCAACAAGCAGGAGCTGGACCCAATCGTCATCGCGCGGAGGGGCATGGTACTTATAAGGGACTATGTTAATCTGGAGGTCCATCAGAGGGGCGAGGAGGAAGCCTTCAAGTGATGGGACCCACCTCTGGGGACGGCCATCTCCCCCTGCTGGAGCCCGAGTCTGAGATCTTTTATTCTTTTATTGATTAATAATTGTTTTTATTGATTAATGATTGTCTTTTAAAAATGACTTTTAATTGGTTTTAATTAATTCTGGATTTTAAAATGCACTTGTTTTTTTTTTTTTTTCTTTTGTCAAATGCGTTAACTGTTATGTTTATTATTCAAATGCATCAGATTGTTTTTTTGATGTTTTTGTTATTTTATTGATTTATCTGATGCATTTTCCGTTTACTTTAATGCATTTGACTGTTTTGTTGGTTTGGCAGTATGCCCTTAAAGCACAGTTTGATTTGAATGATTTGTTGCACATGTATATTTGAGTTCATGTATTTTGTTTTATTTTAATCATGTTAAGATTTTAAAAGTTTTAAGTGATTTTAGAGCTGTCTTTAAAAAAAGAATTAATCATGAGAATTAAAATTTTGTAAATTTTTGTTTTTATTTTGTAATGTAAAATACTTTCGTATTAAACAGTATTAAACAGTTTGCATGTCTTACTGGGTCTGGGTATTTACTTAAAAGTTAAGTATAAAACCAATTAAATTACAATACATTTTTAGGTTTATATATATATATATATATATATATATATATATGTATGTATATATAACGGATCGCTAGGAGGGTTGGGAACCCAACAATGCATGAGTGTTAATATTAAACGTTATTGGATGGTTGCGCATGTAGGCCTACACTGTAAAAGGGTTGATTTTAACACCTACAGTGTTAAACTTGCTGATGATTTTTTGCTGAGCACAGTGATGCTGTTAGCACTGTTGTGGTGTTAATGTTGAACACTCAAAGTGTTAGGAATTAACTCAGAGAAAGTGTTTGAATTTTAACACTTTTGTGGTGGTTCCCATATATACACTTCAAACGTGTTAAATTTGAACATTCAAATCTGCTGTGATTGAACCGAGACTTTCACATTGCACAGTATAGTACTGGGGGAGTATCTGGGTCAAAGTCCAGGGCCGGTTGTCAGTCCCAGTCTGTCCCTGGATCAGGTGGTCTTTACAGAGGGACCAGACCCCGGCTCACCTGCCTGCTCCCAGCTCAAACATTAAACGCCCCTTTACAGCTGCTACTTTACTACTACAACAACTACCTCCACCACTACTTCTACTTCTATTACACTGAAGTTTATAAATCCAGAAAATATAGAACTGACTCAATCACTGAAAGTTGTGCGTTTGGAGAGAGCAGACTGGTTGAGTGTGTGACGGAGACACTAGGACCCGGCGGAAAATAGTAGTAGACCCAAATACTACCCCCCCCCCCCCAATCTCTCAACTCCCCCCATCTTCAGGAGAAAGTTTGCAGAGCAGCGTCCACAGCGCACACTGCACTACACACTGCACAGCGCACACTGCACTACACACTGCACACTGCACTACACACTGCACACTGCACTACACACTGCACACTGCACACTGCGACAGTGAGAGGACAGTGAGAGACCTGCGCAGGACAGAGACACTGTCGCAGTCACACTGGTATATTGGTTTACTGGCTCCGGACGGCGCAGATGGCGAGCGGGCGGCTGCTGTGTGTGTCGGCGCTGCTGGCGGGGCTGCTCAGTGAGTACCGGGCATCGCTTCCCTCATGTCCTCGCCGTGTCTTGTCTTGTTGTCTCGCATGCCCGTGAGTCCCGTTGTTCGCACAGAGGCACTGTCGCGTTGTTGTAGCGCAGATGTCCGCAGTTCTGTCCGGCTCCGCCAATGGGACCGCTGCGAATCTGCCGTTCTGCGCAGAACTGCGGGAATCTGCGCAACAAAAACCGGGGCGCTTTGTCTCAGTGCTCCTCTGGGGGAGAAACTGTCCGATGGCGGAGGATTGTATACCGTGTCGTGGGGTCCCGGGACAGGACGCGGACACTTTCTATTCATCTGGTCCCGCTAAAGATCCCACACCCTCTCTGCCCCTCGGTCTGCTGTGTTATTCTCAGTGTGTAAAGTACCTTGTACAATAATGATGATGACGATAATTTTGATTATGTATTTATACAGCTGTAGACCCTCCTCCTCCAGTATCGATCCCTCCTGTGACTTGTGCTGTTGATCTGTGTTCTAGCTTCTTCCCCACAGGAGTGTGCTGAGGGTCAGGCTGCACTGTCCCACACCAGTCTGAGTGTCTCTGCCCCCCACCCTTTCACATGTGGTGTGGTGTTGTTATTTGCGGTGGTTTGTGCTGGTGTGGAAGTGTCTCAGTGCGCCGCTGTACAATAGACCTTCATCTGAGTGCAGTGTGCTAATCGTGTCAGAGTGGCACTGTGTCTGGACTGAGTTGCCTGGTGCTGTTGGCATTGCTCTGTTGGTCCCAGAATCACAAACTGTAAGCCAGTCCGGAACAGCGGGGCTCCACTGTGTTGGACTGGGCTGGGCTGGATTGTGCCGGACTGGTCTGGATTGCGCTGGCCGGACTGGGCTGGGCTGGGCTGGTGTTGATTAAATTGTGGCTTTAGTGTTGTCTGGGAGTCGTCTGACTGCAGTGCTGTTGTCTGTGTTGAATGTGAAAAACTCAATAGGATGCGTGTCCCAGTCCGGGTGATGTACAGTGACGTAATTTGTTACTCCTTAATTAGTTCATTGTACTAATTATTCACCTTTGTACTGCACCAATCCTCTTGCTCAGAGGGAGACCGCTGTGTTTATTCACGCTGGGCTGGGCTCGGGGGGGCTGGATTGGAGCTGCCTGATCGGGGGGGTGCTCAGCAGTGGGGTGAACCAGGCTCCTGGGCATCGGGGGTCTTTGTGGGACCGAGGACACTGCCTCGCCCTGGCCTGCCAGCTGTCCCCGCTCCCCTGGGTCGGGTGGGAGTGTGGTGTGGATTACCTCTCACAGACAGGCTTTGTTCTGCACGGGGGAGGGGAGGAGAGAGAGGGAGGGTGGGAGGGAGGGAGGGAGGGAGGGAGAGATAGTTATATTTGTACTTGTTTGGTAAGTCATGCCAGGAAAGCTCTTTTGAATTGAGGGAAACAGAAAGAGAGAGAGTGAGAAAGAAAGAGAGAGTGATCTAATGACTTCCAGAACCAAAACACCGGGCTGGCAGAGGCCGTCTGAACACTGTGCTCTGCGATTAGTAGCGTTTATTCAGCTCCACATGGGCTGCTCTCAGACCGGTCCTAACTGCTGAACAGCCCTGTAAAAATTGAAGTCTTTGAAGCACAGAGGATAAATATATTTATTTAACCAGCTCATCCAATGTTCATCCAGTCAAAAGCTTCAAAAGCTGCAAGTTCTGTGAAGTGTCTGGCTGCTCTTCCGGAGGAGGAGGGAGTCATCATGTAAGCAGGTGTTTTCCGGGTATGGCATACAAACTGCCCATCCCAGGGGTTTTCTTTAACAATGGACAATGAGATACCATCTCCAGCCTCGAGAGAAGAACAGGAAACCACAAACAGACACTCAGCAAACGGGCAGAAAACTGCGGGCTGCACATCCATGGGTTCTTCTCTCATCATAGGAAACAGAAGTGAAAGCAGCCTTGTTGGCTTTTTGCTAGCTTGATAAATCCCATGTGCTCGGTCTGTATACATGCTATTATTTCTAATGCTAGTATTAATATAAAACATTATACAGTTAATATAAAACATTACACCGGCCCTTACTGCCCACTCTGATCCCTGGTCAATACTTCAACAAAACTGGTATAATCTTAGCCTTGCAGAGACCACTGAGGGGAAAATGTGTTGATGAAGAGAGAGACACAGACAGAGAGAGAGACAGACACAGAGAGAGACAGACAGCCCAGGCCAGGTCAGCTGTGGGGGGCAGGAGAATGGAGGGAAGAGCGGGGGGGGGGCAATCTCCCTGACTGAGACATCAGGGCTCTGTCAGCGCTGCGTGTGTGAAGGATGCCAGAGGCTGCGTTCCTCAGTGCGCTCCCCCACTTCCCTCCTCCACACGCTCTGGCCTCTGTCTCTCCCTCTCTTTCTGTTAATAATCAACAAGTGTGCGTGTGCGTGTGCGAGTGTGTGTGTGTGTGTGTGTGCGTGCGTGCGTATGACTGTGTGCGTGAGTGTGTGTGTGTGTGTGCGTGCGTGCGTATGTCTGTGTGCGTGCGTGTGTGTGTGTGCGTGCGTGTGTGTGTGTGTGTGTGCGTGCGTGCGTGCGTATGTCTGTGTGCGTGAGTGTGTGTGTGTGTGCGTGCGTGCGTGCGTGCGTATGTCTGTGTGCGTGCGTGCGTATGTCTGTGTGCGTGAGTGTGTGTGTGTGTGTCTGTGTGTGTCTGTGTGCGTGCGTGTGCATGCGTGTGTTCTGGATATTATGTTGTGTTGCACGCTGTAGTGTAGTGATACCTGTCTTGTTTTGTATAGTGTTTATCTTTTGTGGCTTCAGAGAGTCCTGTAATATCAACAAGGTCAGACTGTGTTTATGTGGCTGGTTCAGCTCATTCTCACTGCATTGTGCTGTGCCGTGCCGGGGTTGGACTGGGCTGTACCAGGGCAGTGTGCCTTGCATCAGCCAGGCCAGCATACAATCATGGAGATCTGATAGGAAACCAGACACTCCTGCACAGCACTGCACTGCACTATATTACTGCACTCAGCTGCATTAAACTGCACTGTATTACTGCACTCTACTGCACTGTACTACCCCCTCACCTCTTCTCGCAATGGAGCTGTCGCAGTTTTCACAAACACAATGCTGCGTGTCGAATGGGAACGCCTGACGGGATACAGGAAGTGAGCTGTCAGCGCCGCGTGCGTCACAGGGGCTTCAGAGCGGCCGGCTGGGTGTGGTGCTGTGGGGCCGGGGGGGCAGGCGCTGACAGCGCTCTGGTGTATGGGGGCTGTCAGAAAGGCATGGGTTGAAGAGTTCATACTTCGAATCCCAGCTGCTTTCCTTTCAGAACAGTCACCCTGCAGTCGGGCTCCCCTGCTGCCAGCCCTCACCCGTGGCACCCAGTGGACAGGACGTGCCGTGGAAAGTGGCATTTGGACACAATGTAATCTGTCTGTGCTTTTCCTTGTGTTGTCTGGGAGAGGAAGTGGCGGACTGGCAGTATTTACTTTTACACACTTTCAATCAGAGGCGCAGAGTTTAATCAGTGCGTCTGGGAGCAGAAAAGGCGTGCAGGGTCATCAGGAGAGGACAGTCAGCTAAACCCCCGGGGAGAGCGAGACATCTGTGTCTGCAGAGCCGTGTGATCTGCCCAGTGCTGCTGTCCGGCCCTGAGCACAGCCAGTGGGACAGCTGTCCAGCTGAGGGGCGGCCCCTGGGGCTCTGCACACACCTGCTCCGGCACCAGCTGCAGGGCCCAACTGGACTGCTCCGCCCTGCAGCTCACTGTGCACAACACGGCCACACAGCCCTGCAGAACCACCGACACAGCGCCCCCACACAGAGAGCCCTCAGCAGCCTGGCACAGCAGCCCGGGCACACAAACAGCCGGCTCAGCGCCACCGCAGCCCGAGAGGGACCACAGCCCGGCTCAGGACCGACCCGCAGCAAAGGACCTGAACCTGAGGGACGCCCACCCCCACTGACGCACAGCCCGGCCCCTGACACAGACTGGGCACCCTGCTGGGGGAGGACACACCCCTGCCCCCCCCCACACTGAGAGATAGGCAGGGCCCTGGCGCTGTGCACACTGTGTGGATGTGTCCGATGTGTAATTCCTGTATCTGTTGTTCCCATTGCCCTGTCCTGGGCAGGAAGGGTGGAAGGGCCGGTCCTGATTGGCATTAATTAAGCTTATGCATGGATGGATAATTATACTGCTACAATACAGTAATAACTACACTGGGGAAGAGGGGGGATGGGTTACAGACGTGTCCTGATGAGGAAACGGGAGAGGATGAGGAGGAAGGAAGGGGGGAGATGGGGGAGTGAGTTTCCTGTCTCTGGCTGGAGCCCTGAGCCTCGCTGTGTGTGTCTCTGCAGGTCCGCGGGCCGGCGCTGTCACTGTGAGCACGGACACCCCCATCGTGGAGGTCCGGGAGGACGGAGGTGAGGGGCAGAGGGCTGGGGGAGGGGGGCAGGGAGACGGTACGGGTGTATGTGTGTGATCATGCCCTCTCTCCCCTCTCTTATCTCTCCTTCATCTCCCCCCCCGCAGACGCAGTGCTGAACTGCCACTTCAAGACGGAGATTGACCACTCCCCACGGATCGAGTGGAAGAAGATGAGCAGGGGGGACGTGTCCTTCGTGTTCTACGAGGGGGCCTTCAGTGGTGAGACAGTGAGAGAGGCGGGTTTGCAGACAGTTTACTGCACAGCAGCAGCTTCTTATGGGAGCGCACAGACAGTTTCTCCAAGACCTCTACCCCTATAAGTGTCCCCATGCCCTGCTACTGATCCCCGATCACTCCCGCTGCTGCCACACGGGGCTCACCCATGAACGACAATAATAACTCCCCGCTAACTCCACCCCAACACACAACTGACACACACAAACGCACACTGCGATTGTACACTTCAGGACTGTGCAAGTCAGCGCAGTGAGCTGTGTGTGTGTGTGTGTGTGTGTGTGTGTGTGTCCGTGTCCAGTCCAGCGCAGTGAGCTCTGTGTGTGTGTGTGTGTGTGTGTGTGTGTGTGTGTGTGTCCGTGTCCAGTCCAGCACAGTGAGCTCTGTGTGTGTGTCTGTTCAGATTCTTTCCGGGGCCGTGCGGAGATCTCCGGCGCCACAGTGACCCTGCGCAGGGTGACGCAGCAGGACGCCGGCATGTTCCGCTGTGAGGTCAGCTCCGGCTTGGACCAGGTCTCACTGGGGGAGACCAACATCACGCTCAGGGTGCTGGGTGAGTAGACCCCTGTCTCTCCCAGTCTCTCCTTGTCTCTCCAAGTCTTTCCCAGTCTCTCCCTGTCTTTCTACCTGCATCTCAGTCACAGAGTCTTCTTGGTGGTAAGACAGTAAGGTCACTGAAATAACAATCAATTATGACAAAACATCACACCCCCCGACCACCCCCAGTGCCCCCCATGGTGCCATCCTGTGAGATCCCCAGCTCTGCTCTGACGGGGACGGTGGTGGAGCTGCGCTGTCGGGACAGGCAGAGTGTCCCCCCCGCCACCTACAGCTGGTACAAGGATGGCCAGGCCCTGCCGCAGCCCTCCACCAAGGACCCTCACCTCACCAACATCACCTACAGACTGGACCCCCAGACCGGCACGCTGGTGAGGCGCTGAGCCGACAGAGGACGCCCCGCGCTGCACACTGTGTATACGCACTGCACGCACACTGTATACTGTATAGAGTCTAAAAGTGTAGTAAAGTGTAGACTTTACACACACACACACTGCGTACTGGACAGAGTCTACACACACACTGCACACTGTATAGACTTTACACACACACTGCACACTGTATAGACTTTACACACACTGCGTACTGTATAGACTTTACACACACACTGCACACTGTATAGACTTTACACACACACTGCACACTGTATAGACTTTACACACACACTGCGTACTGGACAGAGTCTACACACACACTGCACACTGTATAGACTTTACACACACACTGCGTACTGTATAGACTTTACACACACACTGCAAACTGTATAGACTTTACACACACACTGCGTACTGTATAGACTTTACACACACTGCACACTGTATAGACTTTACACACACACTGCGTACTGTATAGACTTTACACACACACTGCGTACTGTATAGACTTTACACACACACTGCGTACTGTATAGACTTTACACACACACTGCATACTGTATAGACTTTACACACACACACACTGCACACTGTACAGACTTTACACACACTGCACACATTCTGCTCTAAATGCACTACTGTTCTTCCTCTCTGTGCCCAGTGCACACTGTGGTGATTACCAGAACTAATATCTTCCCTTCTTTTCTCTCTCCTTTTCCTGTTCTTCCCCTCTCTCCTCTCTCTCCGTCTGGAGCAGCAGTTTAACCCTGTCTCCAGGGCAGACTCCGGGCAGTACCACTGTGAGGCCAACAACAGGGTGGGGGAGCCCAAGAGCTGCATCGGCAAATACATGCAGATTGGTGAGTGAGCCTGTCCCTCTGTCCCCCTGTCTCTCTATCCCTCTGTCCTCCTGTCTCTCTATTTCTCTGTCTCCTCTCTCTCCCCCTGTCCACCTTTCTCTTTGTCTCACTTGACATTCACTCCCATTCCCTCCTCTCCCTGCATCTCTCTGTGCAGATGACCTGAACGTGGCTGGCATCGTGGCCGCGGTGGTGGTGGTGCTCCTGGTGGTGTCGCTGTGTGGGCTGGGCATCTGCTACGCCCACCGCCAGGGCTACTTTCACAGTGAGTGTGTGTGTGTTGTGTATATACCCTGTGTGTATTATGTGTGGCCTGTGCTCATACTGTGTGTACTGTGTGTGTACTGTGTGTGTACCGTGTGTACCGTGTGTACTGTGTGTGTACTGTGTGAACTGGGTGTTAGTCTGCTACACTCACTCACAGCTCTACAACACTGAGACTTACTCTGTCACCCCCTCCACTACTTACACTCTCTGTCTCTCTCTCTGCAGAGGGGCATCGTGGAAGGTAAGTGCTGTTATTCCTATGCATACAAACTGGAAATATATAAATGTGTGTGAAACTGTGTGAATGTGTGTGTGTGTTAATCTCAGTTTAAAACGACTGCAAGGAAAGGAATGGGAAGATATGGCATTGTCTGTTGTGTGGACATAAATAATAATAATAATATGCTGTTGTGACAGTGTCTGACTGACAAGTGCTTAATAATGTTTGTGATAAGGGTGTGAGAGAGAGAGAGAGAGAGAGAGAGAGAGCGGGGCAGTGAGGGAGGCAGGTGCAGGGAGTACCAGCTCTGTGTTCCTGTGCTAACAGTGTGGAGTTTGTTTGCTAACGGTGGGTGTGGTGTTGTGTAGTGGGTGAGAGGGAGAGTGGGACCGGGCTGGGCTTGGCTGGGTGTGTCCCGCAGCAGGGATTGGGACAGGACAGATATGACCACAATCCCCATTAGTTCTTCCCACTTGGATTTTTTACTCAGCCGGAGGATTCTGCTTCCTGATTGGTGGAATCACTGCTACACCTCCTTCACCCTCCACCTAACCCCTGGTTGTGCCTGCGTTGTGATTGGCTAACCCTCACCTCACAGAGGCCTGATCTGTGATTGGCTAACCCTCGCCTCACAGAGGCCTGATCTGTGATTGGCTAACCCTCGCCTCACAGAGGCCTGATCTGTGATTGGCTAACCCCCTGGGCCCTCACTGAAGCCTGTTGTGTGACTGGCTCAGTGGCAGAGATTGGTGATTGGGCGTTGCTGTGCATGGTGTTCAGTGGCCGAGTCTGTGGCTGCCCTGACCCTCTGTACCCCATGACCCCTGACCCCTCCCAGGTCATTCTGGATCCCACAGTGCCATGGCGCCGCTCACATCAGCAGCCAGAATCTGCACAGGACTGACGACACGTGAGTGAGAGAGAGAGAGAGAGATAGAGAGGGAGAGGGAGGGAGAGAGAGTGAGAGAGACAGTGTGTGTGCATTCAGTGCAGTGTGTGTCATATGTTGTGTGTGTGCAGTGCCGTGTGTGTTATCTTTTGTGTTTGTTTAGAGCAGTGTGTGTGTTCAGCGCAGGGCAGTGCTTGTTCAGTGTGAGTGTTTAGGCTCCGTGTTCAGTCTCCTGAGCCATGTGACGGCTGTGTCTGACCTATCTGACCTGTCCTTCCCCTGCAGCGCCGGGGCCCCCTACAGCAGCGCCCCACAGGAAGTGAGTGTCTTCAAATTACAATTCAAAACTAACTTTATTGGCATGAAGAGTTTACACAGGTGCTGCCAACGCACTGGTCAGTGTATCAGTCTCCAGTGTTGATGATGGCCAGTGGTCAGTGCATGATTAATAGAGCTCTAATGCCCAGTCTGTCTCCTCAGGACTTTAAACACACGCAGTCCTTCGTGCTGTGAGGAACCGGGCGCCCTGCCTGGCTCTGCTGGGGCCCATTGGACTGGACATCCTGCCCACACCACTGACCATCCAGACTAGACACCCTGCCCGCACCAACTGGAACCAACTGGACTGGACAGTGCAATCAGAACACTGCCATGCTAGACTGGACAATAGGATCAAACCACAGCTCCACTGGAGTGGACTTGACCCAATAATTAAACCCCTCGCTAGGCTGGGCTGGGCTGTGGGAGCTGCGCAGTCTGCTTTGCACCAGGACCCCCTGTGTGTGAGTGTGTCAGTGTGGACAGGGGTGCATGTGCGTGTGCGTGTAAGTATGTATGTATGTAATAGGGCTCATCATGTACGTGTGCTCGCTACAGGTGATGTAACCCCTCTGTAGATCAGTAAAGCCTCCCGTGTCGCGAAACCTGGGTCCAGTTGCATAAACTTAGACTAAGTCTTTGTCTTACTGGTCAGTAACGCAAAGCATTCTGGGAATTTTAAGACCGTAAAACTAAACATGGCGCTTCTCTAAAACTGACAATCCCAGTCATTTCACAGTAACAGAAAATCTGTGCTTGTTATATAATGTAGAGAGGTATATACTCAAACACAAGGCGTGGGATAAAATAATGAAGGGAAACGTGTGCGTGGCCTGTAAAACACGGGCAGAAACGACAGAATCTCCTCGTACTGGAGGAGGACCGCCCTCAAAACGTACAGGCCACAGGATTGGGTATTGAAGTCTGTGGGGCGGAGTCTCATGTTTTGGGGGATCGCTGGTGGGCGGGACGGGGGCTGGTGTGAACCAATGGGAGGCTCTGCCCCTCAGCATCAGTGACTGTCGCTGTAGTCTCAGGCCAGCAGATTCAATGGAAAGTTGGACACATTTTAAGTCAGCCTGGGGGTGAGGAGGCAGACTTTTCAGGCCAAGTCTTAGTCTTAATTTTACACAACTGACTAACTTGCATTAGACTGGTCTGTCAAATTAAGACCAGTCTGATATAGTTTTATGCAACCGGCCCCATGTCTTTTGGCGCAGCGGGCTCATCCGTGCGGTGTGGAATCCTGAGCTCCAAACCGCACCGGATATGTGTGTGTGAGAGTGTCAGTGTAGACAGGGCTGTGTGTGAGAGTGTCAGTGGAGACAGGGCTGTGTGTGAGAGTGTCAGTGGAGACAGGGCTGTGCCAGTGTGAGAGTGTCAGTGGAGACAGGGTTGTCCTGTCCACCACTCCTCCCTCGAGGGACAAGCAGGGATCAGGCAGCGCTGAAACCCGCTCCGCTCTGAGTGCAGTACCACAAACACAGAAAGGGGTGGACTTGTCGACAGGCTTCTCATAAGACGCGTGTGTTTCTAACAGCGCCTCACTGCGTTCCTTGTGTGGCCGAGGTGCGGCCACTGTGCTCGCACTGCGAACTGGAATCATACGGATCGCTGGCTTGTTCGTTTGTTTTTGCACAGAAGCTGTATTTTGTGGCATCAGTATTAAAACATGCTTTTCTTACCCACACTGGTGCCTTATTGGGGTCTCCGTGCTCAGCTGCACATGGCGCTGGCCTCGCACACACAACACACACAGACAGACGCACACAACACACGATGACTCCCTCCTCCGGAAGAGCAGCCACACGCTTTGCAGAACTTGCAGCTTTTGAAGCCTTTGATTGAATGAACAGTCGCAGCACCCTCTGTCATTTTCCCTTTAAAGCTGCACTCATTTCTTCTAAGAGTTAAGTCTCACTGCAGGGCTGCCCCTCTTCTTCTGAGCTCGTTAAATAAATATATTTATCCTCTGTGCTTCAAAGACTTCAATTATTTAAAGGGCTCTTGACCCCTGGTCCCACAGCCCCCGTCCTGCTCCGTCCCCCACGCCGCAGTGGGCACTTACATCATTCTACTTCCAAATGCAGCAGGTGGACAAGACGCTCAGCGGGCAGCGCAGGGGGACTGTTTTCAGTAGCACACGCTCACAGAGACACACACACTCACTCTCAATGAAGGAAGACCGCAGACATGTTCTAACCAATGTCGTTTATTAATTAAATATCTAGTGTAGCAGTGGGGACACAGGAGCAGGGGGACGGGCCGCCGCAGGCCTCACTTAGACGCCACTTCTTCCAGCTTGGGCTCTGAGAGAGAGGGAGGGAGAGAGTTGAGCGCTGTGTTCTCCTGCATTGTGAGCGCTGGGCTGTGGAGCTAATCAATAAACCTACAAGTATATTATATAACCCTGTAAGCTTCACTATGAAGACAGAATATAAAATGTGGTCAATTTTTTGCCAAAAGAATGGTTTAATTATATACAGATTATGCTTTTAAAGGCCTGTTTTCAGTTTTTGCAATGAAATGGAACAATTATAAGCGTTAAACATATAACCAGTGTCCCCTATTGTCGTCTCGCTGAACGCTTTAAGAGCAGACACTCGAATGTTTGTGTCACAAGTCATACCGCTGTAACACACACAGTATGTTTAACTCACAAGTCCTAAAAATAAGTGTGATTATAAAAGTACATGGAAGAACTGATCCCATAATGCACTGCGCGACGACTCTGGACTAAAACACCTGTATGTGAAGCAAAAGCTTTCCAAAGAAACCATGAATGAAATCCAGGAATAAAATGTTATATGAAGGAACCTGGCACTCAGTCTGGAGGTTTAAAAATTCAAGCTGTCCCTGCAGATCGAAGAGGCCGTTTGATTTAAAAATGTTTTGAAGCGATACAGACACGGATCTTCACCTTAAACCTTATCGCGAGTGTTTAATAGTCTCATACAGCAGCAAGAGCTACGTTTCCGTCTCCCGTCCACACAAAAGTGACAATAAAATGGCCACGCCGAGCCTGCAGGTAGCAGACCCTGTGGAGGGGCGCGTCTCAGGGTGGCACAGCGTGGCGAGCGGTGTGGGGGGCTCACCGGGGAATGTGAAGGTGGGGAACTTGGCCAGGTCCTCTCCACCGCTGCCGTACAGCCGCTGCAGCTTGGCCAGCTCGTCCGCCATGTTCTTCTGGTACTCTGGGCCGGCGTCCACCACCCCGCCCGCCGTCCTGCAGGAGAGGGGCAGAGGTGAGAGACGGAGAGGGGGCAGGGGCGCTTACCCTTCGCCCTCCTGCCCCGCGTGGTCAGCAGCGCTACACCGTGCTGCTCGGGGCCACGGACGCGGGGTCCCACCGCCATCGGGGCTTCACTCGTGGATTATGAATTGCACACACACACACAGACGCACGGACAGGGACTGACTTGCTGCGTGTGTTGTAGTCCCGGATCTTGTCCAGGAACAGCTTCTGCACGGGGTCCAGGTTCTTGGCGGCGGTCATCGCGGCGGCGGACAGGCCCACATTCCTGCGCAGCTGCCAGGACACCGCTGAGCGAAGCAGAGAGGACAGGCGGAACAGACGCTGCACAGTCATACTGAGAGAGAGAGAGGTCACACTTTCATATCTATTGATTAGATTTACGAGTCGACACAATAAACATTGTCAAGCATCACAATCAAGTGCAGAATTAACATCAATTCAAAATAAAACTTAAAGCATTACAAAAGGGCAGTAGGAGAGCGAGGAGAGGTCAGACACTGTACTAACACATTAACACAGATGAATACAGCTGCTAAGAGAGAGAGCTTTGCTTCATGTGTCATGCAATGGCCACACGTGTGTAACGGGTCATGCCAATACGGACAGCCTCAGTGGACACAGTGGACCTGGGCTGCTGTGACGGAACCGGTGACACACTCACACGTCTATGTACACACAGTCTCTCACACAGTCTGTCTCACAATCTCACACACACAGTCTCTCACACAGTCTGTCTCACAATCTCACACACACAGTCTCTCACACAGTCTGTCTCACAATCTCACACACACAGTCTCTCACACAGTCTGTCTCACAGTCACACACACACAGTCTCTCACACAGTCTGTCTCACAATCACACACACACAGTCTCTCACACAGTCTGTCTCACAGTCACACACACACAGTCTCTCACACAGTCTGTCTCACAGTCTGTCTCACAGTCACACACACACAGTCTCTCACACAGTCTGTCTCACAATCTCACACACACAGTCTCTCACACAGTCTGTCTCACAATCTCACACACACAGTCTCTCACACAGTCTGTCTCACAGTCACACACACAGTCTCTCACACAGTCTGTCTCACAGTCACACACACACAGTCTCTCACACAGTCTGTCTCACAGTCTGTCTCACAGTCACACACACACAGTCTCTCACACAGTCTGTCTCACAATCTCACACACACAGTCTCTCACACAGTCTGTTTCACAGTCACACACACACAGTCTCTCACGCAGTCTGTCTCACAGTCACACACACACAGTCTCTCACGCAGTCTGTCTCACAGTCACACACACACAGTCTGTCTCACAGTCACACACACACAGTCTGTCTCACAGTCACACACACACAGTCTCTCACACAGTCTTTCTCACAATCTCACACACACAGTCTCTCACACAGTCTGTCTCACAGTCACACAGTCTCTCACACAGTCTGTCTCACAGTCACACACACACAGTCTCTCACACAGTCTGTCTCACAGTCACACACACACAGTCTCTCACGCAGTCTGTCTCACAGTCACACACACACAGTCTGTCTCACAGTCTGTCTCACAGTCACACACACACAGTCTGTCTCACAGTCACACACACACAGTCTCTCACACAGTCTGTCTCACAGTCACACACACACAGTCTCTCACACAGTCTGTCTCACAGTCTGTCTCACAGTCACACACACACAGTCTGTCTCACAGTCACACACACACAGTCTCTCACACAGTCTGTCTCACAGTCACACACACACAGTCTGTCTCACAGTCACACACACACAGTCTCTCACACAGTCTGTCTCACAGTCACACACTCAATCCCGTTGCATTAAAGGCCAGAGCTGGTGACCGGCCCTCAGCTCCCGCAGCCCCGCAGCTGCTGTTCGGCCACACGGCTCCCCTTGCTCTCCCTGCCCGGCTCCAGTCACCTTGCGCCGCCCCCGCCCCCTGATGCACCGGCTGCCACCCGTACTGCTGCACTAAACACTGCCCCACCGCCCGGTGCTGCCCTGTCTACTCACGGCACCTGGAAAAGCACGGAACCGGGCCGAACCAAAACAGCAGCGATAGTCACCTTGTACTTGACACTGCGCTGCAAACCGAGCAATGGCTGACACGGACGCGCAGTGCACTCTGGGTAGAGTAGAGGACGGATACGCCGGAAATACTCCCAACTCTAACTTCCGGTCCGCGCATTAAAAAAAAACTTCGTGTTTTTCTATAAAAATTGCCAAACATATGACTCAGTTCCCGTAGATTCAGATTAGATCGTAGTGCTTTCTCATTGTTAATTACAAGCGTACACTATATTTCAATTAAAAAAGGACTACAGACGCCATCTTGTAAGTCGAGAGGCTGAGGTGGGATAAAGGGACACAGACGCGCAAAGCACTTGGGAATTGTAGTCTTATAAGTGGCGAGCTCTTCCCCGGCGTTTATAGCGGGCCTATCCCGCGCACAGTGTCTCCACGGCGGACAGGCGTGAGTGTCGTCCTGCATTTGACACATCCAGCTCTTGCGGTTCATTTTGACCTTTATTTCTCCGTCAGTTACGGCTGTTTTCCGCGCTGACCGCGACTCCGCGCTCCCCTCCCCCCGGCTGTGCCTCTCACGCAACGCAGACGGGACCGACAGAGACGGGGCCGCTGGACCAGAGCAGCGAGCGACACGGCGACCCGGACACAGCGCTGCAAACGCGGACCAAAGCGAGCGTCTGAAGGTAAGGGCCCGGGACGCGGCTGCGGGAGAGCGATGGCGCACTTGTGGATAAACTTGCCCTGTGTTTTCAGTCAGGGAGCGACAGTGCACAGCTGGGCTTGAGTGTGTGTGTGTGTGAGTGTGTGTGTGAGTGTGAGTGTGAGTGTGAGTGTGAGTGTGAGTGTGAGTGTGAGTGTTAGTGTGAGTGTGTGAGTGAGTGTGTGTGTTTGTTAGTGTGTTTGTTAGTGTGTGAGTGTTTTTTAGTGTGTGTGTGAGTGTTTTTTAGTGTGTGTGTGTGTGTGTGTGTGTGTGTGTGTTTGTTAGTGTGTGTGTGTGTGTTAGTGTGAGTGTGTGTGTGTGTGAGTGTGAGTGTGAGTGTGAGTGTTAGTGTGAGTGTGTGAGTGAGTGTGTGTGTTTGTTAGTGTGTTTGTTAGTGTGTGAGTGTTTTTTAGTGTGTGTGTGAGTGTTTTTTAGTGTGTGTGTGTGTGTGTGTGTGTGTGTGTGTGTGTGTGTGTTAGTGTGTGTGTGTGTGTTAGTGTGAGTGTGTGTGTGTGTGTGTTAGTGTGAGTGTGTGTGTGTGTTAGTGTGTGTGTGTGTTAGTGTGAGTGTGTGTGTGTGTTAGTGTTTGTTAGTGTGTGTGTGTGTGTGTGTTAGTGTTTGTTAGTGTGTGTGTTAGTGTTTGTTAGTGTGAGTGTGTGTGTTTGTTAGTGTGAGTGTGTGTGTGTGTTAGTGTTTGTTAGTGTGTGTGTGTGTTTGTTAGTGTGTTTGTTAGTGTGTGTGTGTGTGTTTGTTAGTGTGTGTGTGTGTGTGTGTTTGTTAGTGTGTGTGTGTGTTTGTTAGTGTGTTTGTTAGTGTGTGTGTGTGTGTTTGTTAGTGTGTTTGTTCGTGTGTGTGTGTTAGTGTTTGTTAGTGTTAGTGTGTGTGTGTGTGTGTTAGTGTTTGTTAGTGTTAGTGTGTGTGTTTGTTAGTGTGTGTGTGTGTGTGTTAGTGTGTTTGTTAGTGTGTGTGTGTGTGTTTGTTAGTGTGTGTGTGTGTGTGTGTGTTTGTTAGTGTGTGTGTGTGTTTGTTAGTGTGTTTGTTAGTGTGTGTGTGTGTGTTTGTTAGTGTGTTTGTTCGTGTGTGTGTGTTAGTGTTTGTTAGTGTTAGTGTGTGTGTGTGTGTGTTAGTGTTTGTTAGTGTTAGTGTGTGTGTTTGTTAGTGTGTGTGTGTGTGTGTTAGTGTGAGTGTGTGTGTGTGTTAGTGTTTGTTAGTGTGTGTGTGTGTGTTTGTTAGTGTGTGTGTGTGTGTGTTTGTTAGTGTGTGTGTGCGCGCACTGGGCTGCACGGAGAAGCATTCATAGCATCAGCGTCCAATGCGCTCATTTCATCAGCAGCATCGCCGTGAATAACAACAGCCGCACCGCTAGCACAGGCGAGAGCCCCCGGAGCGCAGAGAGGGACCCGGACCTGTGCGCTGGCGCCCCGGCGCGACGGTGTGTGAGGGAGATGCAGTGAACACGGCTGCGGAGGAGCCGCTGGTCTGTGCCGGTCCGGTGCCGGTCCGCTGCCGCTGCCGGGCTGCTCGCTCTCTCGCTGCTGTTGATTTCCGGCCTGCGCGCCGCGGCCGCCTGTGTTTTGTTTCCGTTTCTCGCCATTTCCGTTTGAAGTTCTCCGAGTTGGAGAGAAAAGTCCGGTAAACCGAAGCCTTCAGTCCCACCCCCGGCTGGCCGCGCTCCCCATCCCTGGCCGCCGACTCCCGCAGTGGGGTCGAGTTGTCCCGGTGTGTGCGCACCGACGCGGGGCGCGGTTACTGCACTGCGCGGGTCTCCGTGTGCTCGGCGGTCAGTGCTCCGGGGGCGGCTGGAGACGCAACCAGGCCGCTTTCCGTCAAGTTCCCCCCGAGTTAAAGACGCACAGACAGAGCTTTGTGCAAATAGTTATGGCAATAACAGTCTCGGGCCTAGTGGTCGACGACGAAGCCTCGGCTTTGCGTGACTGGCTCTCCCCGCCCCCCCACCTACTCCTCTACACTCTCCCTCGTATGGGCAGGAGAGCCAGCCGGGCTACAGGCCTCTCTTCGGGGCTTTAAATAATTCCTTCCTGGGTGCTGGAGTATTTTAGTTTGTATTTTACTATTCACTGTAGACGCCACACTATTGAAAATGAGAGATTCAGGAATAACTCAGTAGTGTAGTGAGTGTCTTTGAGCACAGGTCCATTAATACCGATCCCAGGGGCAGCACTACCCAGCTGTGGGTGTCCGCTCTGTGCAGCGTCCAGCACTTTGTGTGTGTATTGTGTGCTGACTATTAGTGTGTTCATCTAGTGCCCTGTGTATGAAGTGTGCATGTTCTGTTGTATGTTGTGTATAGTACTTTCACTCACAGCCTTTACAGCCTTGTATTAAAACCTGTATATTTTCTCTTCTCTTGTTCTCCCTTTTCCCTTTCTCTGTCACCCCTGTCCTCTCTCCTCTCTCATCTCCACCTGTCCCCACTCCTCCTCCCCTCAGGCAGACCATCAGTGCTGTCCGTGATGTCGAAGGGAGAGACGGAGGAGCTGATTGAGATCGAGATCGATGGCCAGGAGAAGCAGGACTGCATGGAGGAGGGGTGAGAGACCCTCGATCGCATCAACACGAGCGGCTGTCTGACATCAGTGTTGTCGGCGCGTTGTGCCATCTCTCCGTCTCCGTCTTTGCTTGACCTTGTGTCTTCCTGCCCCTGTCTCTCTGTTCTCCTCACTGTCTGTCTGTCTGTCCGTCCGTCCGTCCCGCAGGATCGTGGAGCAGACCATCACCACGGCCGAGTTCGTCACGCAGGCCATAGACATCAACGAGCCGATCGGGAACCTCAAGAAGCTGCTGGAGCCCCGCCTGCAGTGCTCACTGGAGGGCCATGAGATCTGCCTGCAGGACATCCAGGTACTGTGTGTGAGAGAATGTGTGTGTTTGTAGACATGTGCAGCTCTGCATGGGGTCTTCCTCTCTCACTGCTGTCCTGTGTGTGTGTGTGTCTCTCTCACTGTGCTCTGCTGGCCCATGTGCAGTTGGACCCGGACCACAGCCTGTTTGACCAGGGGGTGAAGACTGACGGCACCGTGCAGCTCAGTGTGCAGGTCATCTCCCGGCAAGGTAACACACAACACTCCATGCACACGCTCTGTACACACATTGGATGTGTATACACGATGCATGTGCACTACACACACACTGTACGCTGCATGCACCCCTGGCACACTGAACACAGTGTGCTTTTACTTCATTCTACCTCATTGCCCGTGTCCCCCTGTTCGTCCCCGTGTCCCCTGCAGGCGTGGAGCCGCGGCTGAACATCCTGGAGATCGTGAAGCCCGTGGAGACGGTGGAGGTGGTGATCGACCCCGACGCCCCGGCTGGGGTGGGCGAGGACGGGCAACTGGTGGAGGAGGGGCAGGTGATCGCGCTGGATGGCTCCCGGGCCGGGGTGGGCACCCTGGTGGCGGACGAGACCTCGGAGCAGGTGACCCGCTGGGCGGCCGCCCTGGAGGGGTACCGCAAGGAGCAGGTCCGGCTGGGCATCCCCTATGGTGCGGACACCCCCCGAACATGCCACATGCACGCCACACACACATGCACATGTGTTCTTAAAACCTGCCTGCCCCCCCGCAGACCCGGTGCAGTGGAGCGCGGACCAGGTGATCCACTGGGGTGTGTGGGTGATGAAGGAGTTCGGCATGGTGGACGTGGACGTGTCGGGGATCCACATCCCCGGGCGGGAGCTGTGCGGCCTGGCGCAGGACGACTTCCTGCAGCGCGTGCCGCACGGGGAGATCCTGTGGAGCCACCTGGAGCTGCTGCGCAAGTGTGAGTGGAGCGGGGAAGACTGCGCAGTGGGTGCGGCTGTGTCTGTGCTGGCAGTGTGTAGACGTTGTGTTTACTCTGTCGTGTGAATCCACAGATGTGCTGGCCAGCCAGGAGCAGTCTGGACAGATCGCCACCGTGACCATCGACCAGCGTGAGTAACCGCAGCTCACTGTGTCACAGGGTGGGGTGTCAGGTCTGTCTGTCTGTCTTGCAGTAGTCGAACCCTGGTCCGCCACTCTCTCCAGCTGCTGATCGCCTCTCTCTTTCCCCCCCCCCCCCCCCCACAGCCGTGCAGATCATCCCAGCGTCGGTGCAGCAGCCCCCCCCCGCCATCAAGGTGCTGACCAGCAGCAGCAAGCAGAGCAAGGTGCAGCGCACGCCCCGCATCTCCGGGGGCGAGGACCGCAGCTCCCCCGGGAACCGCACCGGTACGACCGCACCCCCCCCCGTACCCCTGTCTATCTGTCCCTCCCCCATCCCACTCCCCGCGTCCATCCGTGCCCCCGCCCCGCTCCCCGTCTGTCCGTCCGTCTCTGTGTCCAGCGCAGACGCGTGACTGTGCTGACCGCTGCTGCTCCTCAGGGAACAACGGGCAGATCCAGCTGTGGCAGTTCCTGCTGGAGCTGCTGACGGACAAGGACGCGCGGGACTGCATCTCCTGGGTGGGCGACGACGGCGAGTTCAAGCTCAACCAGCCGGAGCTCGTGGCGCACAAGTGGGGCCAGCGCAAGAACAAGCCCACCATGAACTACGAGAAGCTGAGCCGCGCGCTCCGGTAACGCCAGCCTGTCCCGTCCGTCTGTCCTCATACGCTCACTGTGCCCATCCCTGTCTGTCTGTCTCTTTGTGGAGTCAGTGTGGCTCGCCTGTCTGTGCAGCCTGTGATGTTTCACAGTGAGGTGTGTGCTGTCCTCTGGTGGTCAATACAGGAACACCCTCATTTCACATCTGGAGTGCATGTGTCATTGAAGCTGCAGGCCATGTGTGTCCGTGTCTGACGGGGTCTCTCTCTGCGCTGCAGGTACTACTATGACGGGGACATGATCTGCAAGGTGCAGGGCAAGCGCTTCGTGTACAAGTTCGTGTGCGACCTGAAGACGCTGATCGGCTACAGCGCCGCCGAGCTCAACCACCTGGTGACGGAGTGCGAGCAGAAGAAGCTGGCCCGGATGCAGCTGCACGGGCTGGGCCAGCCGCTCACCACCGTCACGCTGGCCACCAGTGCGCTGCAGGACAAGGACAACGGCTGAGCTTGTGGGGGAGGCGGGAGGGTGAAGGAGTGATTGGGGGTGGGGAAGAGAGGGAAGGTGGAGGAGCACTTGGGGTTTGGGTTGACGTTGAAACTGGGACAGCCTGTAAATAGTCCCCTGGCTTCTGCTGAGGGTGGGGGGTTTGCATAGCGCGAGTGTGTGTGAATGAGTGAGTGTGTGTGTGTGAGGCTAACCTGCCGAGAACTACACCACCAGCTGCGTACTCCAGCCTCCTGCAGGATCCCACACAGAGTGTGAGAGAGAGAGAGAGAGAGGTGCCTGTGTAGGCCTGCAGGCTCTGCTGTATATACCTGTTTTTGATAGCCGCTGTTTGTAACGCTGTGCGTCTGCGCAGCACAGCCAATAAAGAGGAGTGCTGTTTTCTTACACTGTCTCCCTGTCCTTGCGGTGTGCAGTGTTCATCTATCAGTCTGTCTAGGGGTACAGTGTGCATCTTTAAGGTCCAGTTTAGATGCTTTATTTGCAGGATAAGTTGAACTCGTGCTGCCAAAGCTCCATCCTATGACGTCACACACACTGCAACAGCCTGAATGAGTAATAGATAGTGTTTCACAGGTGGATGCCTTTTTTTAAAAGGGTGTGTGAATGACTAATGCAATGGCAGCCGAGTGTAATGGATCGAAGCCCCCACAGAGCCCGAGTGACAGGGTGGAGAGGCCACACACAGCAGGTCTGACTGGAGTCACTGAGCAAGCCGGCCGGGTCTTGATTGTGCAGGAAAACGAGTCACTGACTCCTGGAGAAATGAAACCACACACAACAGCAGGAACAGAGCCAGAGCGCAGTGCCGCCTTGTTTTTTTGAAGTTTATTTATGTAATACAGTGTAGAAAGCTTTCCCAGTCACAGCAATGTTTGTACAGTCGCACAGAGATACAGAGAATCCCCCGGCTCCACGGCCCCCGGGCCCGCACTCGCACTGCGGGAGAGGGAGAGAGAGAGCGAGCGGGGCGGGGTGGTCCGTCCAGAGCTGGTGGCGAAGCACAGCATCGTCACAAGAGCAAGAAGAAGAGTCGCCTGCACTGACACACACGGATGAAATAAGCCACACCCCTCTCCCCACTCCACCACCCCCGCCTGCGCTGGCTTTGGTACAGTCCAGGCTGCCCCGCCCACCACAGGGGGTCAGAGTTCAACAGGCCAGAGCTCCGGCTTCTGATCGGCCCAGCGTGGAGAGACACGCACCCGGTTCGAGAGCTTTGGTTTAAGAGTGCGACTTGGTGCGTGTCCGACTGTGTCAGAGTGCGCCAATAGTGTGACTACATGAGAGGAAGTGAGTGAGTGCGACTAAGCGAGTGTGTGAATACCTGTGTGTGTGTGTGTGTCCCTCTCGGACGCACACATGGGCTGGAGACTGCCACGCACTGACGGAGCTAAAGGAGGCGTCTGCTGAACACACCCTCACACTGACCCATGCCCAAATCCTCCGCACCCTGTCCCTGTCCCGGACTCTGACCCCCGACCCCGACCCCCCCACTCCGTTCTCCGGCCCGGGTCAGCAGCTCTGGACGCCCTGGTCCGAGGCCCCACCGGACTGTGTTGTTTCTAAGCCTCCTGTCTTCCTGCAGCTGGGCAGCGCTGTCAGTCGCCTGACGGGGATCTGGTGGAGAAACACAACATTGCCTTCGGACCCGGCGCCGCCCGACACACACTCCCACGACTGAACATTAATAACGGGGGGTGGGGGGGCAGGAGGCCACAGCTAGTGCAGGAGCCGGCTGCCGGGGCCGTCTTGCTACATTCCACATTCCGACAGGCCAATTAAGTAACGAAGGAGCCAATTAGGGGCTGTGGCCATGGGGGGGGTAAGACTTAAGAGGGGAAGCTTGGGGGTGTTGGGGAGGCTGCTCAGAAAAGGAGGTGCGTCTCTCACACATACATCCTCTCTCTCATCTCTCTACAATAACACGTCTCTCTCTCACTCTCCTCTGCCTCTCTCACCCTGTCGTTACTCTCCACGGCCCGGCCACACCCACACCATTGCACATGCTCGGACACGTCTGCTGCCACCCACCCCCCCGCCACAAAAGCAGCCGGTGGCACAAAGCCACGCCCACACCACTAACCACTCCCTCCAACTCGACCGGCGGCTCCCACTGCCAGGACAGCACAACGGCAACCCATGGGACAGGAGGGGAGACTGCGAGGCGAGAGGAAGAGAGGCTGAGCGAGGGATGAGGGGTCCGTCCAGCTGTCCGGAGAGGAGGAGGATGACGAGGAACAGAGGCCGGCTCCCCCGCCCCCTCCCCCCAGGGGCCCGGGCACCACCACGGTGACAACGGGAGAATAAAGTCAAACACCAGACAATAAAATAAAATGAAACGTCTTAACGAGATCCAGAACGACTCTCTCAGAATGCATAGGAAGCCAACGCGACCGCTCCGATGAACAGCACAACCCCCGCCCCCCCGGCCACGCGACGCGAGCTCTGGACACCAGGGGGAGCTGCTACATAGGAGGACGAACAAAAATATATATAAACAGACCCCCGAAAACCTGAACTCAACAGACGGATGAGCGGAGCGGAGCGGAGTCTCTGAAACAGCAGACCGGAGACTCTGAATCTGAGATCGTCTTGTTTTCGTTTTTTAAACCACGTGATCACAAAGAAGTACTAACTTTACAACCCTGCTAAAATACACAGTCTCTACAGGAGAAGGACGAGGCCAGATAGCGGAACGGAAAACAAACGCGCAATTAGCACTTTTTTTTTCTCCATTTTTTTAGTTTTTTTTTCATTATTAACATTTTGTCCTGTATTTATGGTCATGCACTACACAGCAACAGCTGGCCTCTGTCCGCAACTGGACACATCACACGGAAATAAAAAACATTCAGCTCGGATTGGCGGTCCTCCGTTTTCACCTTTTTTTCCATTTTTTATTTGAACTTCCTGTCTTTCTTCAGTGATTCGATTATTTATAATCAGGTTTGTTTTTTTTGTTTTAGTTTTTTTTCCATTTTCTTTTTTTTTTGGAAAAACAAACAAAGAAACAATAAAATAATAAAATAAAAAGCTCATCAAAGACATTACTGAGTGTTTTTGTTTCTTTTCATTAAGAACCTGTGTGTGGTCAAGCACAGCGCAGCTGTCACCAGAAAAAAGGAGGAGAGGAGGAGGGAAAGAAGGAGGGATAGGAGGGAGAGAGAGGAGAGGAGGGAAGGGGAGGGGAGAGAGAGTAGGGCACAGGCATCGAGCAGAGAGCCCCGCCTGCTCCCTGTCCCCGGTGCCACCCTGCCAGGGCAGTGTGGGCCGCTCTCGGCACCGGCTCACTGCCAGTCAGCGGCCCGCCTCCGTGCCGCCCCTCACCGGAGCACGAGGGGGCGTGGCCTCCCTGCTGCAAGCCTGCTGATTGGACAAAGACACCTCTCCCCAGCAACAGGGGGGAGGGGGGTAGTGGTCTATTGCTGTGGAGAAGGGCCCCTTGTCCAATCAGAACAGGCCTCTCGGATCCGGTCCAATCACAGCACAGGGGAGTGCCGTGCCTCAGACTGACTGACTGACGGACACACAGACAGACACCCACAGTGACTGACTGACACACTGACGGACGGGAGGACACACTGACAGAGCCGCAGTGTGCTCAGTGCGTCAGTGCTGGACACACACTGCCCTGGACACTGGGGCAAGCCTGGAGGTCAGAGGGGGAGGGGCCTGGGGACGATAGGAGAGGGAAAGGAGGAGGAGGAGGAGGAGGAGAGGAGGAAGAGGGAGGGAGAGTGGGGCCTCAGTTCTGCATCTGCTCGAAGAACTTGTAGGTGGGGTTCTCATAGCCGTTCTGCTGCATCTTGGACAGGTGGCGTTCCTCTGGAGTCACTGCCGCGTCCACCTGGGGCAGAGAGAGAGGGGGGAGGAGGAGGAGAGAGAGAGGGAGGAGAGGAGGGAGAGGGAGGAGGGAGCAAGGAACAGAGTCAGACGGACAATCCCACAGACCTACAGACAGACAGACGAGTCAAGTCAGTCAGAGCGCAAGGACAGACAGAGGTCGAGCCCCCCCACTGCGCTCACCTCTACCACTCCGTGATGGATGGACGTGTACTGCTTCTTCCTCAGCATCACCAGCGTGATCACAATCACGGTCGCAATGACGACGCCTCCCACCATTAGCCCGATGATGGCCCCCTTATTGGAGCCCACGTCCTCCGCGAAGAACACCTGAGAGAGAGGAGAGAGCGTCTCAGTGCACCGATCTCAGCGGCCCCCGCCCGTCCCTCCGGCCAGTGAGCGCTGCGATGATGTCGCGTCGACACGGCTATTTTTAAAGATCGAATCTGGAAGCTCGGAGTCTGCAGTCCGGCTCCGGCCCCCAGGGCGTCGGGAGTGCGCCAGGGTGCAGTGTGCTCAGTGCGTCAGTGTCTCCGGGGGTGTGTGTGTCATGCGTGCCGATATCGTTTCCTTGTATAATCAGTCAAATTGCACAATGTTTACATTTGCAAGTGGATTGTTAATTGATGTACCTTCAACATAAACAACCATCATTCAATAGAAACACAATAATAATAAAGACGACGTCGGCACGGTCCTGTGCCGCACTACACACAACAGCCCCGTCTCCCGCTGCCCCTCTCCTGGAAACATGATAAAACCGCTCTCCTCTGGTAACTCCTGTAACTGAAACTTTAATCAACACTACAGTTTACCAGAGTTCAGAGGCGTCTCCCTGTCCGTTAAAACCATTTCACACTGAATATCGTAAAAGCTCCCGCCTGCAACTGCAACAGCACAAATACATCTTTCTGTGCGAAATATAAATAAACACCATTTAATCAAAATCTACATTACTAATACATTTGCGTGTCTAAGTCATAATTTAACTTCCGGGCACGTTGTACAGGAATTCAAAATGCTGTAACACCAGCCTCTCAGACCAGGTTATTTTGCAAACAACTAAGCATGGCATTCGTAATAGAGGGGTGTATTGTGAAAACATGATCTTTATAATGTTGAAAAATGCTTGTTTGTAGTGGATTTTGAACTTGAGCTTGACTTTCCGACCCGCCGAACATGAGGACAGACCGGGACACAGAAGACAGTGAATCATCTAGCTTACAGGAAGGAAAACAGACAAACAAGAAACAATGTGTCCTTTGGCTCAGGCGTCAGTGTCTTTGTGCTTCAGTGTCTCCGTGCATCAGTGTGTCACGCTGTGCTATACTCACCAGTTTCTGGTGGCGCACCTCGTACCCAGTGCTGTGTCGCTCCTCTGCCTCCATCCTCAACTCGGGCACCTCCTCCACAATCACCCCCGGCAGACCTGAGCCTGGGGGGGAGAGATCAATAATGAACACACACACATGCACACACACTATATATTTACTGTATGTGGTGCTGTTCTGACTGACGTGTGTAACTGTGTGTCACACTAATACAGAAACACACTGTTATTGCTCCTGTTTCTATTGATCATCTGCTTCTGTAAAGGCTTTGGCAATTCATCACATGACACGCCAAGAAGGCAGCTTGAGAGAGAGAGAGTAGCGGAGTGAGATAGCGAGGAGGAGGAAGGAGGGAGAGAAACTGCATACCAGGCCGGGTGGGGAGTCCTCTGTCAGGGGCGGGACGCACATCGATGGGCTCCACTGAGGGAGAGAGGGAGAGAGAGGGAGAGAGGGAGGGATGAGGGAGATTATTCTTCCGCCAGGCCGTTGGGAACAGTTTCATAATGAAATGCTGCACTGGGTGGACTGCCAGTAATCAATAACATTTGAAGTGATCAGCTGTAAAAGTCACAGATCAGCCTCCTGGAGACAATAATGACGTGCACTGTCTAATCGAGAGCTCCTGACACTGCGGCCCCCCAGGACTGGAGTCTGACCCTCCATGGGGAAGCCCACCCTGCCATCCAGAGCCCCAGTAGCTGCCACGCGCTCTCTGAGGACGGCCCCGGGGGCGCGCGGGTGCGGGTCTCACCCTGGTTCTGGGTGTTGGCGGGTCCGAAGCCGCCGGGGTGGATGTAGCCCAGCCCGTCCCGGCCAATGCCGCCCTCCTCCTGGGGTAGCAGGTCCAGCGGGGCGGTGCTGTCCGCCAGCGAGGGCATGAGGGCGTCGTTGCCGTAGCTCACCCTGCCCTCGCTCTGCAGAGACGCCACCTGCTCCCACACGTCCGCCTGCTCCCTCTGCACCAGCTCGTCTGAGAGGGGGAAGAGGGGACAGAGGGTTAGAGAGGGAGGGAGGGAGGGAGACACAGACGGGGCCCCGGGCCGCGGTGACTCACCCACTTGCTCCTGGATGTCGTCGGCGACGCCGGGCACCTTGTACAGCAGCCCCAGACTCTGGTTCATGCGCTCCTCGATCACCCGCAGGTGGGTCAGCACCTGCACACAGCGCCGGCACACACACTGCCATCAGCACCACACCACGTACACCGACAACACCGAGCAGCCAGTCAGTGTGTCAGTCAGCGTGTCAGACATTCAGTCAGTTAGTGTGTCAGCCAGTCAGTCAGCGTGTCAGACATTCAGTCAGTCAGTGTGTCAGCAAGTGTGTCATTCAGTCAGTGTGTCAGCCGGTCAGCGTGTCAGCGGGTCGGTACCTGTGGCCGTATCTGCGCTGCCTTCTTGGGGTCGACCATGCGGACGTGCTCGTAGTGCTTGATTGTGTGCTGCCGGTCCTTCTGCTCGGCGCGGACGTACTTCCTCAGCAGGCTGAACACGTGACGCGGCTGTGGGACAGACACAGCGCGGTCAGACAGACACGGGCGTGCAGACGCACAGCGGTGTGGAGAGGAGTGCGCCGAGCGGTACCTTGGGGGGGTCGGCCTGCAGGGCGGTGAGGTAGTTCTCCAGGGCCAGCCGGCGCCGGTCGTTCAGCAGCGCCTCCACACGGGCCATGTGCGTCTCCACCAGCTGCTGCCGCTCGCTCGCCGCCTCCTGCTCAAGAGACTCCACCTTCTCCTGGAAGTGCTGCGGGGAGACAGCAGACAATGTGTATAGTGTGGGCACAGGCACAGTGTAGGCATAGTATGAGTCCAGTGTAGGGTGTAGGGTGTAGGGTGTATGGTGTGTGTGAGCACTGTGTCCCGCGTGCGTGTCCTGCGTGTCCAGAGCGCTGCTCACCTGGATGACGGCCTTCTTGTCGGCACGGGGCAGGTTCTTGGCCTGTCTCTCTGCCTCCTCCCACTCTCTCATCACCTGCACACAGAGAGATTGTGTGTGTTTATCCTGTCATGCTAATAAAGCTCATTTTGAAGAGATGCACCTCCCCCTCTCCCTCCCTCCCACCTGTGACATCCTGTCGCGGTGCTTGGCCTCCAGGCTCTCCTTGGCCTTCTGGAAGTGGGCGTGTTCGTTCTCGTCGCCGGGCGTCTCCAGATACCGGTCCACGGCGTCGGGGGGGCTGGGGGCGGTGGTGGGCACTGGGGGCGGCAGAGAGAAACAGCGCTGCGTTACAGACGGGGTGTTCCACACCGGTGTAACTGCGCTGGCAGGACGACAGACACCGGGACGCCCAGCGCTCTCGGGCAGGCAGGCGGACAGACGGAGTCATGCGACAGGGTGTTAATGTAGCAGGCAGGTTAGTGTGTGTGCGTATGTGTGCGTATGAGAATGTGTGTGAGAGTGTGTGTGCGTGCGTGCGTATGAGCGTGTCAGTGTCTGTGCGCACCTGTATGCGTGAGTGCATGTGTGCGTGTCAGTGTCTGTGCGCACCTGTATGCGTGAGTGCATGTGTGCGTGTCAGTGTGTGTGTGTGTTAGTGTGTGTGTGTTAGTGTGTGTGTGTGTGTGTGTGTGTGTGTGTGTGTGTGTGTGTGTGTGTGCGCGCGCGTCAGTGCTGGGTCCCTGTGATAAAAAAGCGCAGGAGTGGAAGACAAACAGGAAGGTACACAAAGTAAACAAAGTGTTTAGGTAAAGACTGTTACACGCTTGTGTCATTGTTGTGAAGTTTCTGCAGAAAGAGCGTCACCGACAACAACACGGAAACCCCCCAACACACCAGGCCAGTCAGTGACACGCTAGAGACACTACAGCAGCTACGCACACAGCAGTGAGTGAGACAGACCCCGGACAGCGCAGTCTGCCACAGCGGGCTGCCAGTGCAGCAGGTTAGAACATGCTCACACGCCACACGCACGCAGACAGGCATGTGAGCACACACGCACACTGCACACGCACACACAGCACGGAGAGGGAGAGTTAGTGACGAGGCAGTCAGACCAGGGTGGCACGAAGCCTTGACTGTGACAGAGAGAGAGAAAGAGAGAGAGAGTGGGAGCGGGGGGGCAGTGCGGTGCCTGTCACTTACACACGCTGCCGCACACAGACAGGCAGTACTCCTGGGAGTCGAAGTTGTTGCGGTTGCCACCGCAGCCGCCGTAGATGAACTGAGCGCAGCGGCCCTCCTCACTGTCGAAGAACCAGCGCGGCAACATGGCCCGGCACGGCCCGGTCTCCGCCGCCTCTGAGCACACCTCTGCAAACACACACTGACACCCTCACACACTGATGCTGACACACTGACACCCTCACACACTGATGCTCTGACACACTGACACCCTCACACACTGATGCTCTGACACACTGACGCCCTCACGCGCTGATGCTCTGACACACTGACGCCCTCACGCGCTGATGCTCTGACATACTGATGCTCTGACACACTGACGCCCTCACGCGCTGATGCTCTGACACACTGACGCCCTCACACACTGACGCCCTCACGCGCTGATGCTCTGACACACTGACGCCCTCACACGCTGATGCTCTGACACACTGACGCCCTCACGCGCTGATGCCCTCATAGTCTGCAGAACACAATCTGACACCCTCACACAAAGTGTAACCCGCTGACACTGATTCTGAGCTTGACCCTGCAGGACACACTGTGACACACTCTCTGGCACTCTGTCCGACACCCTGCAGGGACTGGGGGTCACCTGACTGGCTGCAGAGAAGCTGGCCCGATCCCCTGCTGATCACAGCTACACCCCCACACGCTGGCCAACCCCCTGCAGCGCCGCGGTCTTGGGGCTCTCTCTCACAGCCGAGCGGTCAAGCTGAGCCGACCCCATGACTCAGGACTGCAAGGGTCTGATTGAGTGCAGGGCCCTGGACTCGGCCCCAGGCGTGGCCCTCGGTGGTCCCTGCGGCCGCTGTGCCGCCCCCCCGCCTACCTCGCACCACCTCCTCCACCGACTCCGTGGTGGTCGTGGTCGTGGTCGTCATGGCCACGCTGGTGGTGCGCTCGCTGGCCTCCGGCTCCTCCGTCTCGTCGTCTTCCTCCTCCTCCTCCTCCTCTTCCTCCTCCACATCCTCGTCATCCTCCCCCAGGGCTGCCTCGGCACCTTCCTCCTTCACCTCGGCTTGACCCGCCTCCCGGGGCTCACTGGGGGAGGGAGAGAGGGGCTGTCAGTACAGGTGTGTGTGCGTGCGTGTGTGTGTGTGTGTGTGTGTGTGTGTGTGTTTTAGAGACAGTGTGTGTGCGCGTGTGCGAGTGTGTGTGTACCTGTTGTCGGTGTAGTCCGTGTCAGCTCCGCCCCACCACACGTCTGAGTCGTCCTCCTCCAGCTGGGCACTGTCGTCACGCTCCGCCTCCGAGGGGCAGCACACGAACTCCACGCCACGGAAGCGGTCAATCCCACATGGCAACAGCATGCCATAGTCATGGAGATTCATGGAGCGGTCCCCACAGGACTGGGGCGAGAGAGAGAGAGTCAGTGGGAGATGCACAGCGAGAGGAGAGAGGCAGGGGTCTGAGGGGTCAGGCGGGTGCGGTGGGGTCTCGGGGGTCACGCACTCACCTCTTTGGCCACGGTGTGCCAGTGCAGGTGGCTCTCGCACATGTCCATGCGCTCCTGGTGCAGGAACTTACACTTGTCTGGGACCAGTAGGGCGTCGCTCACAAACTCCCCCACTGCAGAGACACACACACACAGGGTTAACACTAAACACACGCATACGCACACGGACACGGACACGTACTCGCGAAAAAAGGCCTCCCATACCCAGGCAGCGATAGGGCACCACGATGTGCAGGTGGCTGCGGCACTGCTGACGGCCCTTCTTGCACCAGTTCTGGATGCTGACCGGCTGGTTGGCCTCGACCACATTGGTGATCTGGAGCTCAGGGTACACCTGCAGAGAGAGGGAGGGAGGGAGGGAGGGAGGGAGGGAGGGAGAGAGAGAGCAGGTGAGTAGGATATTCTCAATGGACTATACAGCTCAGACATGCATACCACTCACGCACTCGTTCACAGACACACACACTCACTCACTCACTCACTCTTTCCCTCTGGCCCTGTAGCAGCTCTCCTTCTCCTGCCTGCCTTCCCCCCACCCTAGCCTTCTCTCCTCCCCCTCTCCCCTCTTCCTCCTCTCCCTCCCTCCCTCCCTCTCTCACCTCCTGGCAGTACTGCAGGATCCCCTCCTTGGTGCCGATGCAGCTGCGTGTGCCAGTGGGGTCGGGCTCCCAGCGGCCGCTCTGCACGTTCACATGCATGTTCAGCTTCCCGCAGAACATCGCCACCTGGGGCTCCGCCAGCAGGCCCACCGAGCCGTCCGTGGGCACCTGGGGAAGAGAGAGAGAGAGAGAGAGAGAGAGAGAAAGAGAGAGGGGGTTTACATGTGAACAAAACACGGCTCCTGCACGGGTCTGGCAGTGCACGGCAGATACGCGGACTGCACAGACAGACGGACACGCAGACTGACACACAGACAGCTCCCTTCCTATCTCATTCCTATCATTCATTCCCTGACTGCATGAACACGGACACACATGCACACGCACACGGATAGCTGTCAAGCACATCCCTGCTTCCTGCGTAGAGCATCAATCACATTCCTGAGGAAGCAGAGTCACAGCACCCGGCTACAATTACAACACAGTCCCGCAGAAACACAACAGTCCCATTACAGTACAGTAGAGTGCGGAAGGACGGTGCCGTGGAACATGTGTGCCCGAGGTCAGGGGTCTCTCCCCAACCCTCTCTCTCTCTCTCCCTTCCCTTATTTGTTTTCTCAGTCCAACCCTGCCTCCAGTCTGACCTCCCTCTCCCTCTCTCCTCACTCCCTTTGTTTTTACACCTGTTCTATGGAATCTCTTTTCCATCAGGAGGCGGAGGACTGGGCTTCACCCCTCCTTCTCTCCATCTCTCGCTCTCTCGGTGTGTCCGGGGGGATTTGCTCCAGAAATCTGATTTACATTATTGCTATAATTAGAGGCAATTAAAGAGGTAGAGAGGTCACCACTCTGGAGGGAGGGGAGGGGGGGCAGTGTGTGTGTTCTGCCAACATGTCACACAGCACACGCAGCCCAGGGAACACGCAGCTCTGGGGGCTGCCTGGCCCTGCACTCCCCCGTCTCCCCGCTGGGGGGCGGTGCGGTGCTGTCCCAGAGCGCGCACTGTACACTGCCGACCTCAGCAAGGCTGCACCCGTGTGCGTGTGTGTGTGTTTATACATGACTGCGCATGTTCGTGTGCGTCTGTGTGATTGTGTGTGCACGGCTGCGTCTGTCAGAGTGTGAGTTTGTCAGTCTTGAGTGTATTAGTGTGTACCTTTGCATCACTGTTTACAGATCAGTGTGTACCAGTGTATGTGCGTTTATTAAAATGCACGAGGGTGTGTGCATTAGTGTGTCCGTGTGTATTAGTGTCAGTGTGTCTGTATGAGTGTGTATGTGGCAGTGTGTTATTAGTGTGTACGTTTGTCTGTGTGTGTGTATATTAGTGTCAGTGTGTGTATTAGTGTGTACGTGTGTCAGAGTGTGTACATGTGTCTGTATAAGTATGTAGTGTGTGTAATCAGCTCTTTGTTCGGTCGCACGTAGCAGCAGAGCGCTGGGGAGGAGCTCAGCTGAAAGACCACATTGTGCCAGAACACAAAGACAGGAGAGAGGGGGAGGGACAGAGATCTGGACCGCACTGGCTCTCAGTCACAACGTCCACAATCTGTCCTGTTAGTGTCACTATTATTGTTGTTATTGGGATTTATCTGTCCGTGGAGGGAGGCGGGTGTTGGACGGGGACTGCCACGTTGTGGGACGAGCTCGTCCAACTACCGTCTCTTGCGGAGCGGCCCGGCTCGGGGGGGACAGTCTGAGTCCTGACACAGTCCAGTGGAAGGGCTTTAAACAACACACGCGCCGTTTTCACTCTCACAGCGCCAGGCAGTAACAGGAGCTGGCCGGGGGGGGGGATATGTGAGGTAACCCGACTCCCCCGACCGGGACAGGAAGTCAGGAGATCCGCTGGCTTGCATAGCGGGCACTGAGCCCTCTGAACACTGCCCAGAGAGAGAAAGACTGAACACTGCCCAGAGAGAGAGAGAGAGCGAGAGAGAAAGACTGAACACTGCCCAGAGAGAGAGAGTGAGAGAGACTGAACACTGCCCAGAGAGAGCGAGAGAGAGAGAGAGAGAGACTGAACACTGCCCAGAGAGAGAGAGAGAGAGAGAGAGAGACTGAACACTGCCCAGAGAGAGAGACTGAACACTGCCCAGAGAGAGAGCGAGAGAGACTGAACACTGCCCAGAGAGAGAGAGAGAGAGAGAGACTGAACACTGCCCAGAGAGAGACTGAACACTGCCCAGAGAGAGAGAGAGACTGAACACTGCCCAGAGAGAAAGAGTGAGACTGAACAATGCCCAGAGAGAGAGCGAGAGAGAGAATGAACACTGCCCAGAGAGAAAGAGTGAGACTGAACAATGCCCAGAGAGAGAGCGAGAGAGACTGAACACTGCCCAGAGAGAGAGAGATTGAACACTACCCAGAGAGAAAGAGTGAGACTGAACACTGCCCAGAGAGAGAGAGATTGAACACTACCCAGAGAGAAAGAGTGAGACTGAACACTGCCCAGATGTCAACCACATTATAAACCAAACCTGACCAAGCACCGGCTCAGTGACCACAGCCTGGCCGTAGAAACGGGCCGACACAGGCAGAGCTGGCTGCCCAGAGAGGAGCGGCGCTGTGGTCACTGAGAGACCGGAGAGGTGGACACAGGACACTCCCTAACTGTTAATATCCATGTTCCTGTTCATAGTGTTATGATATATTACTGTAATTATAAGGGTGTGTTATATATAAGTGTGTAAATGTGTATCTAAACCTTTTTTTATTTCTATTGTTTGTTTATCTATCCACCCCCTCCCCCCACACACACACTATTATTATTGCTCCAGTCTCTATTGATCATGTGTATCATGTGTAAAGACTTTGACCATTCATCATACATGGCACAGAAGAGAGAGAGAGAAACGGTGGGAGAAAGACCCCCTGACTGCAGACCAGAGAGGCAGGACTCGCACACGGCCAGGAGCCCCCCACTGTGACCGCTCCCACCCGACTGCAGCACAGGGGTCAGCGGCCGGACATGTCCCAGCCGCCCCAGAGGAGCAGTGCGGTGGACTGAGAGCCGGTCCGAGAGCATCCTGAGACATCACACAGCGGAGGGCTTTAACAGCAGACTGTACAGCGGGGGGGCGGAGGACGTGCGGCTGTATTGCATTGTGTGCATCTGTGTGGCAGGGGGGTTTAATTAACAAGCCGATCTCTGGGAGCGAGGGAGGCGGCTCAGCCGGTCTGTTGGCTCACCCTGCCGCAGTGCTGATAAAGCCACGGTTTATGATGGTGGGAAAGACCGCACGGCTCCCCAGAACACGTGCTCCACACGCCACAGACGCCCACTGCCACCCCACCCTGCCAACCGCCCGCTCCGATCAGCAGGAGCAGGAGGGACAGCGCTCCCGTACCGAATATCCTCACAGTGAGGAACAGCCCGGCCGCCTGGAGTCCCCGCTGTGTGACGCTCTGAACCTCCAGGACGAGGGGCCCCGTCCCACCAGACCAGGGCCTGTCCTGCCCTGCCTGCACCCAGAGTTGGGCATCAGACCCGGCAGCGGCAGCACCCCCCCCACAGAGCAGCCACAGCCCTGTCCTCTGCACTTGCCCATCACTGCACACAGTGGGGGGGCTCAGGCCGAGATGCACAGCCGCCCCCCCATGGCTCCCGAGCTCCGTGGACAACTGCAGTCAGGGCTCAGACGCACAGCACCGCTGGACGAGCCTTCAGCCGGTGCAGACGGTACCTGGAGCAGCGCACCTGGCCGCCCGGCACACCTGCGCTCTTTATACTGCACCGCCTGATTGAACGGTTTCTCCTGATTACTGACGTGTTGCAGCACTTTTAATCATTTCAACCCTGTTACTGCAACTGCCTCTGTGCTTCTACCTGCCCCCCGCACACCCCAGGGCAGGAGCTCTTATATTTGACACTAATCAACTTAAATAAAAACACAGACAGATGAAACGGCTGCTAAAGGGGGGTCACAAGACAGCGCCGAGTCTTCCGCTTTAGAAACAGAGCGGGGGAGGGCAGCGACACGGGGACGGCTCACCCCTCAGAGTCCAGGGCAGCGTCTCAGTACCTCCTGCCTCTTTTGTTCCCGCGCACTGGACCCGTCAGTGAAGGCCCGGCAACACAGAAGAAACCCAGTCCATGAAGCTCTTTCTACATATGAATCTGAATGTGAACTCGTGTCCAACATGCCGCCGGGGTCCTGAGGAGACGAGGGGACTCTCCCTGCCAAGGATATTTATAGAACTGAAACCATTTCTGGCTGGTTTGGTGAAGTGGATCGGCGCCTCCCTGAAGACACGCACAGGAACAAGGGAGGGGCTGGACACTGACTAACAGAGAAAGACAGACACAGACACAGACACACATGCATGCATGCATGCATACACAGAGAGAGAGAGAGAGAGAGAGAGAGAGAGAGACAAATACACACTCAGAGAGAGAAAGAGAAACACAGTGACACACAGAGAGAAACAGACAAATACACACAGAAACAGAGACACGCTCAAAGAAAGAGATAGCGACACACACACACAGCGACTCAGATAAACAGACACAGAGAGAACAAGAAACCGAAAGAAACACCCAAAGAGCGAGAGAGAGACACAGACAGCCAGCAACAGTGCCCAGTTAATAATTAAACAATTACGAAATGGGACGCAGATTGGAAGCAGGAACAACACTCGTCCTTGGGGAAAAGGGGCTGCCACCCCAACCACCCCTTCCCTAACAAAGGAGACAACCTTTCCAGATGACAAGACCCCCGACCCCGCTCCCATGAGGCCACACTGTCCCCCCACAGCACACTGCTAATCAGCCTCGCTGTGGGATTAAATGGGCACTAACATCCAACATCTGTTCTCACAACGGGGGGGAGAGGGAGACACGGGGACGGAGGGGTCTGTAGCGTGATCCTGGGAGAGGACGAATAGAGAGAGGGAGAGGAGGAGGAGGAGGAAGAGACAGGAGAAGGAGGAGAGGATAGGCCTGACCCACACCCCAGGGAAATCATCCTGCATTAGCTGGATACGCCCCACATCTCTCCCCCTCATCTTTCACACTCTCTCCATTTCCCTCTCTCTTTCACACCGTTTCTCTGCTCCCCCCCATCCCTCCAGCATTGGTCTGAAGCCAAACCCCACTGCAGTCTGGAATAAATCACACATCGACCTGCCGTTCGTGGAGGGAGGAGGGGAGAGACAGAGAGAGGGAGGGAGGCAGGAGAGTGGAGGAATGGATGAAGACAGGATTAGCAGGCAGGTGGCACGAGAGAGAGAGACCCTGTGTGAAGCTCTGCGACAAGGAGACGCGCTCTTCCGAGAGACGGGGAGAGACGCCTGCTCAGACAGACAAGAGTTCAGCCCTTCTGTCACTCGGCCAGGAACACAGGAAGGAGCGGTGGGGCCAAGTGACAGGCGCTTCCTGTCTGCGCCGGTCCACCCTTCCCGGTGGACGGGCAGGGAGGGAGACACAGGGACACAGCCGGGGCAGAGCAGGGCCGGTGCTACAGCGCTCAGTCTGCGCCTGCGTCTCCCCCAGCGCTAGAGCTCGGGTCTCGCGGCGCCTCACAGCCGGACACAGCCGGGTCAGGACACCTCACTGTGACTCAGCAGGTAACAGTCCATGCCGGTCAGACTCGTGCCAGTGAGTGACCGCCTCTCCCTCAGCGCCAGTCTCTCTGTGCTGACAGGGATGCTTCGGGTCTGGGAGGCCGGTCGTGGGAGCGTCTGGCCCGACACTAAATCTGCCAGGTGTCGCCCTGCATTAACAGCGCAGGGAGTTAAAGCGGTTCTGCTCAAACAGGATTAGTTTCAGGCAGGAGGATGAATAATTAAACCAGTGCGAGGCCTCGGGATTCCCCCAAATCAGGACGGCAGAGCCGAGAGCTGCCGACGCCTCATTGATCGGAGGATCCGAGAACAGCAGGGCTCACGGGCCGGCCCCGGGCGGTAACAGAGCCGGGGGAGGGGGGTGATGGGGCGGCAGCTGAGCTCTGGAGCAGCGGCCAGCGCCTCCCCTCACACCGTCCCCCCGGCACTGCCGTCGCACTCAGTGGGGCGGATCTCCACGATCACAGCCAGGACGCTAACAGCGGGAAGGATGCCCATGAAGGGTTAATAAGGCTTGCAATGTATGTGTACGGGACATTCAGAGTATAAAGCTCGTCCAGATAGCTACATCTGATGTCCAACACTATGGGACATCAGCATGCCCTCTTGTCTGGACTCGAGCACAATGTTTCAGACTGTAACCTTACAAAACTGCCATATTTATACATTGTATACACCTTCCAGGAAACTAAAACGGTCTTCAAGAGCAGAATTGACTGTCCTGCCCTCGCTGCCTATGTCACACTGGCACGATCACCCCGCGCACGATCCAGACCTTCTGTGCATCCCTCAGTGCGTCCCTCAGCCCCCGCACGCCTGAATGAAATAACTGAATGTCCGAATGGACTCTGAGGGGCTTCAGCACCGCGTATCGCCCGCAGCGGGGGCTGCTCTGAGCTCCGGGATCCCACCGCTGGCGGAAGACCGGCAGTTTAATAATGCCCCCCCCCCCCCACAGCCCTCCCAAATCAAGACAATGTCTGGGGCTCTTTGTCATGGACTGTGAGAGCAGACATGCAGTCTGTGGATTTTAAAACCCAGCTTCAGAATTTCAGGCCCTAAATGAGAAGAAACTATTGGGGGGTGGGGGGGGGGCGCTGTACAGCACAACTGTCCAGACAGCTGCTTCGAGGTGGGGGGCATCTCCACTGGCCTCCTGACCTCCACAGCCGCCGCCCCCCTGTGGTCTCTCTCTCTCTCTCTCAACAAGCTCCCTCCTTCTGCTCTGGGCGTTGCTTAGCAACTGAGATCCAGAGAAATTCAGGCTCCGTCTGCGTCCAGCGGCACGTCCAGGACACGGCACGGCACGGCACCGCTCCGCCAGGGCACGGCACGGCACGGCACCGCTCCGCCAGGGCACGGCACGGCACGGCAGGCTGCCACGCTAACGGACGAGGCGGCGAGAGGCAGAGAATTACCCCTCCTCCATTAACAAGCTGGCTCAGATCAGTCTACACAGAGCGAGGGAGGAACAGATGGAGGAGCAGAGGAGCAAGAGAAGACGGTGGGATGAGAAAGACATACAGCGCCCATCCACACTGACGTGAGCAGCCCAGACACGCTGCCACTGTGCACTCGGGACACATCCACGGAGACAGCCGGGCAAAAACACAGCGTGCTCGTCTGAAGGACGGCGATTGGGCACAGAGGAGAGGGAGGCTGTGGGAAACAGGAGGCAGAGATCTGTAGTTGGGAGTCAGATGTCTGTGGCAGATCTGCAGGTCTGCGGGCTGAGAGAGAGAGAGAGCGAGAGAGATAGGAATCAGCTGGCACTGAACTTCTGCTCAGGTACAGGGTGTGCTCCACTGTCCTGGGACGCCGTGCCCTGTGCGACTGTCCCGTCACCCATGTGTGCCCCTACACACTCGGCACTCTGTACACCGATACATTCGGCCGTGTTCATTATTCTGGGGGAGAGAGCCCTGTAACCCGGCGTAGAATCGAACGGTGTCTCTCTGGCCCGGGGCAGAGGGCTGCGACGGGACTGGACTGGACTTTTCAACGCCCACAAAGGCGCAGATCAAATCAGGCCACAGCATTCGAATGGACTGCGGTCACAGGGGTCCGAGTGCGTGTTTGTGCCAGTGTGTGCGTGCGTCTCTAGGCATGTCTCTCCATTATAGTGTATCTATACGTGTGACCCTTAGCCTGCTCTAGAGAGCTCAGGGGAAGAGCTATATAGAAACCTCACACTCACACACACACACAATGTAGTGATACTGAGCAGTACAGTACAGTATAAACACCCTCACACTCTACTAACACGCGGTTTACAGTACCACACGCACCACATACAGACACCGTGCCACTCATGCACTGCAATGACGCACCGTGAACGCACAGAGCCACACACGCACCGCACAGACACTGGGTGTAACACCAGAAACTGGTGCGTGGACGCAGGCCTGGCGGGGGCCACAGTGTCAGGCTGCTGCTGTTCTTTTTGTGGCTGCGGTTGCCGTGTGATTTAAGAAGTAAAAACAGAAACAACCCAGCGACAGGAATACACCCCCGCCTTGGGGCGCCACTAAATATAGCCCTGGGACTCCTGCAGCCAGAGAGGAACAGTCAGGCAGCAGGGGCAGGGCCCGGCGGGCAGCGATCACAGCCACCGAGCAGCAGCAGCGCCCCCCAGGGCCGGGGCAGCAGCACAGCCCTTGTGCACGGCCCCCCACCGACGCCAGCAACGTCTGATTTAGTCTAGAATCAGAATCCCCTCCCCTGCAGTGGTGACACAATCTCAGACTCCTCGATGATCGCTCTGTGGGTGTGATGTGGGACACATCCCGTGGCAGGTAATGCTTCAGTGCTGTCTATTGTCAAAAGACTGGAGACGGACAATGACATGGCCGTGATTTCCGTCTACAGACCACAGAGTGATACGGCACAGAGCACCTGAACAGCACACCGCACTCACAGGGCAGGGAGCTCATACAGGAGCTGCAGAGACTGTGGTCCAGGTCAGGGGTCTGCAGCTCTGCTCCTGGAGAAACAAGGTCATTTTCAGGTTTTATTCCAAGTTAATTAGACCAAGAATAGGCTTAAGTAGCTCCTGCCAAAGAACCTCCTCCCCCCGCTCTCTCTGCTCTTTGATTGTGTCAGGCTCGACCAGGGGCCAGGTGCACTTCAAGACAAAAAAATCACAGCAGACCTTCCCTCGAGCAGCACATTGACCTCACTGTGTTACAGGTTCGAGAGACCCCCGTCCACGTGAGGAACGCTGCAGGGCAGAGCTGGGGGCCATCTCCAGGTAAGCTGCGTCACGCTCCTGGCCCAGGCCTGCAGGATTGTAGGCTGGGGGTGCAGGTAGGCCAGGTCTGGAGGGGCTCTTAAAGACCCAATTCAACTCTTAATTGGGTTAACTGGATTAATTTAACAGCATTCCATTCTTAAGGCACAGATGATGGCTTGTTTTGTAAGTTGCCATGGATAAGGGTGTCTGCTAATAAATAAATAATTATAATAATGATACAGACTTCTGACATCTGCTGGACTGCACCCCCCACATGGGGCGCGGTGTGCACGTGACAATCACTTCCCTGGGTACGGAGAGCGATTCGACCCAAGCAGTGCCATGACGGTAAGAGACGACAGGACAGCAGTGTTCAGGAGGGGATGCAGGGCTGTTTCACTGCAGCGGGAACAGATACCCCACCCCCTGCCCTGCCCACGCCCTCGCAGTGTAATTCCACCCCTAAGGGCACCCGTGGGCTCCGCCTCGGCACAGACACCCCTGGAGATCGGAGACTGCAGCCCCTGCACCGACACACACAGACTGCAGACCAGCCCTCGATCGCTCAGGCAGTTCAACTCCAAACGGCTTTACTGTCCTGACTGACTGACAGCAGTGCAGCCCCAGCAGGGACAGACAGGTCCAGCGCTCAAGAGCTGGGCGAGGGGACAATAAATACAGCAGGTAAACAGTCTCTCTAATTGAGTGCAACTCAAATGAGTCGTCTCGACAAGATTGTGTCATAATACCATTGAACATCCAGTACAGTATGAGGGACGGAGAACAGACCAGGAATAGCCTCCCCCTCCCAATTAAACTGAACTAAATACAACTCTAATTAGCTTGATCAAAGGGAGCAGGTACGGCCCCAGTACGGGCGAAGGGAGCGCAGCCAGCAGCGCAGGGCAGGAGAACAGGAAGAGCGGCGTGTTTTCTCCCTCTCCCACAGGCCTCCCATGCCACCGCAGACACACCCGACACCTGGCTGGGCTGTGGGAGTGCAATTGTGTTGCTCTTTGTGTCCTGTAATCAGAGGTTTCCACTCTGCGGCACACAGTAGCAGCGAGATTCACGCAACCCTTTCACACAGGATATTGTTAGTGTTGAGTGTGAACAGGATAAACACTGACACAGCAGAGAGAGAGCGAGAGCGCACCCCACGCACACGCAACACTGGCAGCCTGGGCCGGGGTTGCGATGGCAGCCGCAGGGGGGGCTGTGAAGTGAATGGTGTGTTTACAGTGTGTCAAGAGAAAACACAATACAGCCCCACCCCCGCCTCCACACACACCTTACAGTGTCCCATTACAGCCCCCCCGGCCCACATAAAGGGCCATTCTTCCACTTTACACAGATCAGCTATAAATTCCTGCAATTCCGCTGAAGACAGAGTGACCTTTCCACAGAGACAGAGAGATGGGGGAGGGATCGCATTCGGCTTCTCTTTCTTTTCTATCTGCACAACACAGAAGGGCAATAAAACACGCCGGGTATAGCAGTGAGGGGGGGTGGGGGGCACACACAGCACCAGGACGATTACACCGCAATTAAACACCACAGCCCCCCCACCCTGGAAGCACTTCATTATGCGGGCTGGATACGTGGGAATGGCGCATCACAGACTCACAAACACCAGCCCTGAGGAGGGAGGCGCGTCTGGGCGCTGATGATGATGATGATGATGATGATGATGAAGACGGGGACTGCTCTCCCGCGGGTCCCTGTGTATTCCCTCAGACCTGTGCAGTAATTCACCGCAAACAGACAGGCATGAGAGACCCGGCCTGTGCTGCTGCGGGGCTGTGCCTCCCGCCTCCGTGTCTGTGCGCCCGGCGCCGCAGCGCTGCTGTCCGGCCACAGTCTACCTGCCCGCCCGATCCACTGGAGCACCGCAGTGCAGCGCCGCCATTTTACCTCCGCCACCATCCCTCTCTCTCTCTCTCTCTCTCTCTCCTCCACCTCTCTGTGAAAACACCCTGCCTCCACCGCGCACACGCAGGACTACACCTCCACACACAGCCCTGCCCGGAGGAGCGGGGGACATTTTGAGCGCATTGTGTTTTGACTGGTCTTTTCATACGGGAGAGTGCATCATATTTTTCTGGACCTCAACCAAAATACCTCAAACACAGAAGAGGAAGAGAGAGAAAAGAAAATCAGTCCCCACACATCCACAAACCGCACATCTCTCCTCTATCTATACCAATCCGTGCGGCTCGGTGTAGTTTGTGGACGCGTACAGGTCTCTCCAGCTCCAGGACAATGTGACCACTAGGGATCCCACCCCCCGTGACCCGCCTCGATCACCCCCTGGGCGCCTGTAGAAACCCGCCCGGTCCGCAGTCGGACCCGGGTCTCCGTCCGACGGGCTGCGACAGAAGGCGTGGAATCCCGGGCGAGGTTCTAGAACCCGCGGCGCAGATGCCCGGATCAGCACTTTCTTTCACCAGCGCAGCGCCGCGTTATTGTTGCACACAAATGATGCCGAACACAAATGGAAGCAGTGATAATAATAATGATGAGGACCATAATGAATCTCCATTATCATCATCACAACAACAACAAACAAACCGGTGTGTCTGAACCCAGCGCATTAATAAACAAGATACGAGTGGATGCCAGTCTCCTGTGGCTGCACAATTGTCCAGGATGCCACCCTGCTCTGCAAACAACAGCTGCAGGTATCAGCCCTCGGTACCGCAGCCCATCGGCCGCCTCAGTATTTTTTTTCCCTTTTATGCATTTTTTAGGTCAGTGCTTAAAAATAAACTCGGTGTCACCACACAGCAACACGCAGACAGGGAGTGTGTAGCGCTGTGTGTGCGCATGTCTGTCTGTCTGTCTGTCTGTCTAGGTGCATGTCTCTCTCTCTCCTGTGTGTGTGTCTGAACAGACCCAGCGCGGCGTCAGCAGGCTGTGTGTCTAACTGCGTTTTCCCCCCGCACCCCCGCACCCCCGCACCGGGATCCGCAGTGGCTCTGCATGCGCGGTGCAGCCCGTGGGCAGGACCGTCCTCCCTCTCCGGAGAGGAAGAGAGAGAGAGAAAGGGAAAACATATCCCTGCGCGTCTGATGGCTGCTCTCTGCCCGCTCGCTTACCTCCACAGCCCGAGCCGAGCCAGCCGCGATCAGCAGCAGCAGAAGCGCCGAGTGGTCCACCATGTCCGTCCCTGTCGCGCTGCGTCCTCGGCCTGCGGTGCCGCTTCACAAAACAACAATAACGGAGATAATTCACAGTGCGCCGATCTGCCGCGTCCGTCTCCGTCTCCGTCTCCGTCTCTGTCTGAGTCTGCGATGGGAGGGAGGGAGGGAGGGAGGGAGGCTGCACAGCTGCTCCGGGCTCCACCGTCACCTGACCGCGAGAATGGAGGGAGGGACAGGATTGGAGAGATGCAAATGATGGAGGGAGGGAAGAGGGCTGTGTGTGTGAGTGTGAGGCTAGAAGAGGAGGAGCAGCGGGCGTCCTCTGGTGTGTGGCAATGATACTGCATCATACAAACACACACGCACATACATGACAGCGACACAGGTGCGCCCCTACACAACAGCAATGCAAAGGAACTCATGAGCAACCCGCACTCGAACACACACAACATACTGGCATCTCCAGCGTTTTGGCAAGAGGTTCAATTTGAGCCGTGTGCAAATCAAATACATACATGTGCACACAGGCGAACGTGGAAATACAGAACCACAGCTGGCTCATTGTGGGGTTATTCCCCCATTGGAAGGTATGGGAAGCCAGCGTGTCTGCACCCCCATCTCTGCACCAGCCAGGACCCTCACCCTGCTGCACACCCATCACCACTGGCCTTGAGTGCGTCACCGCGGCCCCGGGGCCCTCATCCTGCTGTATGCCCACTACAGAAAGAGGGGGCTCCGTGGCATTAGCTGGTGAGGTCAGACCGCTTGGTGAAACGACACCCCTGTTGGAGTATAACACTCCGGGGCCACAGAGCCACAGTGTCTTTTGCTTCTTCTGGGTTTCATCCAGACGCGTCCACTTCTTCACCGGTTCCCTCACAAGCTCCAGGGGCCAGAACCACCCCGTGTTTCAAGGTACCTAGTGATCGATGGTGTGGAGAGGCCAGTAAAACCTGCAGGGCTGCAGCTCTCCACACACACACACACACACACACGGCCTGCTCCCGGGCCTGATCGGATCTCTGCTCTGTGCTCTCTCCTCCAGCAGAGCTGAGATCCCCTTACATCACAGAGTTCCCTCAGATACCGCTCCCCCGCGGAGGGAGGGAGAGAGAGAGCAGTCTGACCCACTTCTCTCAGCCGTGTTACAGCAGCCAGCGGCACCGCGGCGGTCAGCGCTCCGTATGCCACGCCAGGCCGGTGTCTCTCCAGCTGCAGGCCTCTGTCGTGCCCGATCCCTGGCGTCTCAGTGACGGGCCTCGCTGGGCCGGACAGCAGGCAGACTGTCTGGCGGCACCCCCATGGTGAGCAGCGGCACTGCAGACAGTCTTACCCAGCATGAACGAGTCCAGAGGGGCTGGACAGCGCTTACAACACACACGGGTTCACTAAACACGGACCCCCGCCTGGCTCATTGATTCGGTGTGCTAATGAGCTCCGCACACGGTTATTTTCTGTTATAAGGCTACGCAGAGAGTCAAGCAGTCAATGTATTGATCGATCAATCAATCTGTCAGTCAGTCAGTGTGTCAGTGCATCAGTGTAACAGTCAGTCAGTCAGTGTGTCAGTGCATCAGTGTAACAGTCAGTCAGTCAGTGTGTCAGTGCATCAGTGTAACAAGTCAGTCAGTCAGTGTGTCAGTGCATCAGTGTAACAAGTCAGTCAGTCAGTGTGTCAGTGTAACAAGTCAGTCAGTCAGTGTGTCAGTGCATCAGTGTAACAGTCAGTCAGTCAGTGTGTCAGTGCATCAGTGTAACAGTCAGTCAGTCAGTGTGTCAGTGCATCAGTGTAACAGTCAGTCAGTCAGTGTGTCAGTCACTCAGTCAGTCAGTCAGTGTGTCAGTGCATCAGTGTAACAGTCAGTCAGTCAGTGTGTCAGTGTGTCAGTGTAACAGTCAGTCAGTCAGTGTGTCAGTGTAACAGTCAGTCAGTCAGTCAGTGTGTCAGTGCATCAGTGTAACAGTCAGTCAGTCAGTCAGTCAGCCAATCGGGGGGGCTCCTCCAGACAGGCAGAGCTCCTGGGTCTCAGGCTGTATATTTACTCAGCATTCCCCTCCTCCTCAGGTGGGAGGATTAGTCTGAGCCGCAGATTACAGGCCTGGGGGGCGGGGGAGCTGTCAGGCTGTGAGAAAGGAGGTGTGGATTTACTGCATCAGGCAATTACACCCCCGAGAGCCGTGGGAATCAGGAGGATTCCCCCAGGACTGAGAGCGACACGGCATCTCTGAGCCGCCGGAGGCCAGAAGGTGTGTGTGTGTGTGTGCGCCGTCTGACACCAACACAGGACACAGACGCACACGTGCTTGTATAAGTTGTGTTTGGTTTAGTTTTGTTGTCACACACAAACCCACGAGAGGCAGCAGGGAGCTTTAAAGATTTATATTAAAAATCTGCAGTCCATTGCATCTCAGAAAGAAAATCACAATCAGAGCAATAATACAAATACAGTGGAAACCAACAAAACCGCTTGTCCCAGTGTGTGACGGTGTGTCCCAGCGCGGGGGGGTCTCTGCCTGGGGAGAGAGCGTCACGCACTGACTGCCCATGTAGTCAGGGCCAGACCACGCCCGTTCTCCAATCAAGGAACAGTTTCTTTAATCAACTACAAAGCACCGCATTCGATAAGGGACCCAGCGATCAAACATGGCAAACAAACAATCAAACAAACACAAAAACCATTTCCTTCTCCACCCAGGCTCTTGGCAGGCCGCTCAGTCACTGCAGCGCTGATTCCTGTGTTGATGCCGTCGGAGCGTCAGAGTCACAGTCACCGCGTCGCCTGCCCTGCGCTCGGGGCAGGGGAATGGGGGGGCAAGGCTGCTGTCCCTGCTGAGCAGGGCCCGGGGGGGCGTAAAATGCACGGGAAAGAAGAATAAATAAGGCAGAAATGAGCCTGCAGGAATGCGAGAAGCCTCCCGCGCCAGGATTAGGGGTAAGAGGCTTACTGAGCACAGCCTGCCAGCGCGGGGCCGGGGGGCCGGGGCTCACACCTCGCTCTGTTGGGCCAGGTCAGGACACAGGACACCACCCCCCATCCCTGCAGCATGTGGTGAGAGCAGAGGCCTCACCCGCCCCAGACACGCAGCACGGCACGGCCTCGCCTGCAGGAGCTGGGCGTCTTCCTTGGAGTAGTCTTTGTTTTCGTTGTTGTGCCAGCTCAGCTCTCGGGCACTTAACTGAGTTCTGCCCCGCCCCGCCCCGCCTCCAACCACCTAAAAGCCAACAGTAATTAAAAAGGTCCAATGAAACAATTTTGGCTTAATTGTGTCTCCAATCGTTCAGGGCTCGGCTGGAACAGGGCGCCCCCCTGTCGGGCACAGCAGCAGGTAGGCACGGCGAGGGTTTGGACACTATGGCAGTGAGGTCACGGTCCCAGGCCCCCTGGCTCCACTGGGTCTCCTGCGCTGTGCTGTGGGGCGCTGCTGGGTGCGGGGGTCTCTCCGTCCGTCCGCCTCTGTCCGTCTCATTTCCAATTCTCCATCTCCCTCAGTGGAGGGGCCTCAGGGCCAGGGATCTCCTTGGTCCCCAGGCCCAGGCTATTTGCGGTTGTAGCCGGGGTAGGGAGGCGGGGGGGGCAGCTGCACAGTCCTGGGGGGGGTGGGGGTGTAGGGAGGAGGCAAGTCATCATGAAGGTGCATCTCGTAATCATAGCTGTAGGGAGGGGGGGCTCCTGGAGAGAGAGAGAGAGAGAGAGAGAGAGAGAGAGAGAGAGAGAGATTCAGTGCAGTCCAGTCTGAAGAGCCCCATGAAGGGTTAATGAGGCTCACAGTGTGTGCGTGTGCGTGTGCGTGTGTGTAGTCAGTGTGTGTACATGACTAACTTGTGAGCGTCTCAGTTTTAAATAGCTTGTTCTCTGTCTCGTTTCTAAAGCACAACGGTTCCTGTTTTCAAACTTCCATGTTCGTGTTTCTTACATCCCCTCCAGAAAGCTACGACTGCAGTTATGGACAATATTGACCGTCCAGCTCTGTGATGTCATATCGGCTGTATAACCGTGCCAGATCTGAACCCATTGTCCCTCAGAGCGTCTCCTGCGCCTGCTCGAGATATAGAATCAGCCTTCGACAGACAGCCTGTCCTAAATTCAGTCATCGACTCGGCGCCACGAACTGGACCTGCTCTGGGCCAGGGCACCCCCGACATCCTGCCAGCCAAAGGGGTGAGTGTGTTTATTCGACCACCCTATTAGAGGAGGCTAAGAGAGTGGGGGCTCTCCAGGGGCCGGCCGAGAAGACCCTAGAGAGTCAAGAGGACTGAGTGTGAAGACTGATGAAGACACGCTCAACATATTGCAGGGAGAGTGGTCTCAGTAATCCTGCGATACCCCAATCACGAGCCCAGAGTACTGCGGGAAGAAAACAGCGTGGACCTGAACTGGGCCTGAATTCCTTATTGTCTCGTCAGTCCAGTCCAGTCCAGACCAGTCCAGTCCAGTGAGTTGTCGATGCACAGTTCTCTCCCCAGTGTCTACACACGCTGAACGTCTGATTATTATTCATCTGGGATAACGAGCAGAGCGGCGTCCCCTGCAGGCGCACAGCGGGGATCCCCGGCCTGCTCCTTATCAGCTCCGTTTTACTGCATTTAATTGGTTTAATTTATGGTTTGAAACCTTTTTCAATTAAAATTATAGAAAAAAACATGTCAAGGACAGCGTCACGCACCAGTGAGCTCTGTACACGCCTTTAGAGACAGACGAGCACAGGTGAGCCGTGTCCGTGGCGGGTGTGTCTCGTGGTCCGACTGGCCGCGCTGGGGGGCGTCTCACTATGGAGAGCTTGCATGGCATCACTGATCAATTATAAATGTGTCGAGGAGGGCACACGCCATCTGCACACGGGGGAGACGGTTTTGGTTGTGGGAGGAAGTCGGCATTCGAATTTTATGACAACAGATTCCAATCCCAGCATGCCTTTAGCTGCTCAGAGATGATTTAGTACCCAGACCTGTGCGAGCGGCCGGTGATGAGGAGATATTGCTCCCCTCGCTTGGATCTGTGAGAATTATAGTCATTACGTTAGCCAGCGTTGCGCGTGTGTGTGGCATTCTGGGTAATTTGCGTTCATCACACATTAGAAACGTGTTTGTACTGAAACAGGAGCTCAGCCGCGCCGCTACGCCAGCGCCCTGACAAGTCAGAGAGGTTCACAGCGTCTTAACGTCAATATCGATCTGCCCGATCAACCATTGTCCTTTTCACATTGGGAAGATAAACAAGGCAGAGAGAAATGAAATACGCAATATTTCCTGGGTTTTTGTGTGAGTGAGATATTTCAATGTTAAATATTTGATAGATATTTGAGTTTATTCAGGAGTAAACATAAGCACACAAAAAAAACTGCTACACTAGGTTACAGATCCATATTGACAGGCCAACTGGTAACACCTGAAAATCAGATCAATCGTATCATGTGTTACAAAGTGGAGAATAACGGTCTTCAAGCATGATGGGTTGAATGGCCTCCTCACGTTTGTAAACTTTCTTATGTTCTTATGTTCAAAAATGACACGGAAATGCATCTATTACACAGAGAGACAGTGCCACCCAGTGGTCAGACCGGCTCACTGCAACCCCAGCTGCTGTCCCTCCACTCAGACACACTGCGGCTCACGGGCCTCTGAACACTAAGGAAAACATTATTTAGGTATTTATACTATTGGACTGGACTGTCTCTCTCAGGACCAGGGCCGAGACCCTGCTGGACTGCACTGTGTTCGGGACCAGTGACTGCCTCAGGCTGTTACTACAGCGGGGGTGGGGGGCTCACCTGGGTATCCCTGAGTGATGGTGTTGAGGTGCGTGGCTCTGAACACGCCCACACGGGCGCCGCGGCCGCTCTTCACACACATGCAGATGCACAGGAACACGCCGGCCACGGCGCCCATCAGGAACACCACACCGAACACGATCCCTGCGATCGCTGTGCCCCTGTAACACACACACACGCACACGCACACACACAAAGACCAGATTAATATGACACACTGATACAAAAGGTAAACTCCCCCCCAACACACTGGACTGGGCCAAACACAGACACTGAAACCAACACAGTGTGTCCCACGGGAAGCTGTGCAGAGGACAGAGGGGGATGGGGTAATGAGAGCTGGGGGGCAGACAGAGGGCTGGGGTATCTGGCAGGGGTACTTACGAGAGCACGTCCCCCACGTAGGCGTAGTAGGAGCAGCAGAAGGGCGGAGAGCCGTCACAGCAGTACTCCACACAGCCCGAGCACTCAGCACCCCCGCGGCCTGCCAACGACACACATTGTGACACACTGTGACACAAAAAACATGAGCTGTGTGTGTTTGTACAGTAGTGAGAGTGTGCGTGTGTGTGTGCGTGTGTGTGTGTGTGCATGGGTTGGGGGGTGCTAGAATGTGTGTGCTCGTCATATCCGCTTGAAAGCAAGTACAGAGTAATGAGCCCAGAGCTGGTAATACACAGTAAACACACGGCCTCTTCCTGTGTCATTAGAGCATCAGCGAGGGGGGGTGAGGGAGACGCTCGGGCCTGGCTGTAAACCCCCCCCACCTCTATGACCTGCCCCTCTCCACACGGAGCACAGCAGGGTGTGTGTGTGTGTGTGTGCCCAGTGTGAGAGCGAGTGTGTAACTGACTGTGTGTGTGTCAGTCTCAGCTCCCTGGGTGGTCTGTGTGGATCAAAAAAACATGCACACTCACACACACACTCTCTCTCACACACACAGTCAAACACACACACACACACTCACCAAACAGTTCACCAAACCTGTCCTGTCCTTCTTGCACTTTGCCCTGACTCAGACTCCCACATGCCAGCTGTGCCTGTGGTGGATAGAGGCGAGAGAGGACACTGCCCAGGGCCCTGCCAGTCAAAGCGCTGTGTGTGTGTGTGTGTGTGTGTGTGTTGCTGGTTCTAGTGAGGAGTCAGTCTGCCCGAGCCTCTCCTTCTGATTTCAGGAGTTCAAAAAGAAACCTGGTGAACACGTAGACACACACATACACACACACACACGTGTGCGCGCAGGGAGACACACGGCTCGTCTGTTCTGTGTGAGCAGAGCGCGCTGGTTTGGCGTTCTGGGGCGGGATCAGGCATGGGGCCACACAGCACCAGGGCCCGTTCTGTGCCACTTGAGGTCAAGCAGGAGACGGCGTGGCCTTTGCCGCGGCTCTACGCTGCTCTGTGTGTGTTTCACACAGCCCACCCCCACTCCCCCTCTCTCTTGGTGGGTGGTCCACACCAGACTGCCGGTGCTCTGCCACTGCGAGACACACAGGGACAGAGAGGCTCCAGCTGCAGGGACAGAGCACACACAGGGCTGCCCCCCAGCCCACACACACAGTGAAGCAGGGCAAACATGCAGAAACTGCAGAGCACACTGGTGTCCCATGTGTGAGAACAATGACAAAACTAGAACATCACAATCAGTGAATGTGTTTACCCCTCTACCGGTTATTGTACAATGACACAGAGGCAGATTCTTTCCAATAGCGCACCTACGGGCTCCTATCAGTCCTGAGAGTCGCAGGTCGGTCTGGGCTGCGTGTTGAGTTACACCGCCGGCCTGCCGCTGTGAATAATGCATCAGTCCATTGTGCTGCTGCTCCCTGACCGTGACAGACACTGGAGATACCTGTACTCCCTGTCCCTGTCACCAACATGTACCCACACCGGTGATGCACACTGCCCACTGTGTCCAACATGTGCCCACACCGGTGATACACACTGCCCACTGTGTCCAACATGTACCCACACGCGTGATGTATATTGCTGCCCACTGCACTGTCCACTCCGTCTCCAACACTTACACAGCAGGGACGCGCACTCACCGGCCAGCAGGCACAGCAGCAGCGAGTCCCGCAGCAGCCGCAGGGAGGGCAGTGCGCGTCCGGTCCCGACTCCGTCCATCTGGACCCCCGGCTCTCCGGCGACCACGACTGGCAAACTCTTCTCACAGCACCCGGCCCCGGGTCCGAGCCTCAGCAGCCGCCTGGAAGCATCTCCGTCCGGGCTGGACACAGCGCAGGAAAGCGACGCAAAGGTGCTGCCGAGAGCAGAGACACGGAGCTGCTGTCCGGAGCGCCTCAGACTGGCCGCCCCACGTGTAGCGCCCGTCGTCCTGCTCTTTGTCTCTCACTCTTTCCAGCCCTCCTCCTCTCCTCCTCTTCTCCTCCTCCTGCTCTGCTCCTCCTCCAGCGCTGACTCGAGGAGCCGCACTTTCTCAATGACCGTCCTGCGCCGCCCCCGCCGTCACGACCCCCAGCCCGGCCGCCCGGCACGACCAGCACGTCCGCGGGTTGTTGTTGTTGTGCGATCACTTCTGATCTCTTCTAACCAGTGTGACAGTGGGAGCGTGTCTGCGTGTGAGCGTGTGAGCGTGTCTGCGTGTGAGCGTGTGAGCGTGTCTGCGTGTGAGCGTGTGAGCGTGTCTGCGTGGGAGCGTGTGAGCGTGTCTGCGTGTCTGCGTGTGAGCGTGTGAGCGTGTCTGCGTGTGAGCGTGTGAGCGTGTCTGCGTGGGAGCGTGTCTGCGTGTGAGCGTGTGAGCGTGTCTGCGTGTCTGCGTGTGAGCGTGTGAGCGTGTCTGCGTGTGAGCGTGTCTGCGTGTCTGCGTGTGAGTGTGTGAGCGTGTCTGCGTGTGAGCGTGTCTGCGTGTCTGCGTGTGAGTGTGTGAGCGTGTGAGTGTGTGAGCGTGTCTGCGTGTGAGCGTGTCTGCGTGTCTGCGTGTGAGTGTGTGAGCGTGTGAGTGTGTGAGCGTGTCTGCGTGTGAGCGTGTCTGCGTGTCTGCGTGTGAGTGTGTGAGCGTGTGAGTGTGTGAGCGTGTCTGCGTGTGAGCGTGTCTGCGTGTCTGCGTGTCTGTTTTCGTCCTGCGGGCGCCGCACACCTGAATCACGGCCGGTGTGAAGTCGTTAAGCGCAGCTCAGCCCATTGAGAGCAACTGGACTCCAACACCGCCCCCCCAAACGAGCCCCCCAGCGCCTAATCTGATACATAATAACCAAACACGTCATAATAACACAGCGCAGAGACGCTGGAGCCGCTTCTCACCCACAGCAAGCAGGTCGTGATTCCAGGAGAAAACTTCTCCGAGGAAAGAAACGGACACGAGCTGACGAGCACAAAGTCACGCACACACATGTACACATGCACACATGTACAATTGCCTTTAATTGACAGCTGACACAGGCGGTTTAAGAGTCAGTGAAGAAGCTCGGCAGTAGTTCCGCGCTGACCACCTCAATGCTAACTCTGACCCAAACATGCACACATGCACACATGTACACCAGGGGCTGCACTGAGCCCGGAGCCCTGCGAACACGCGCAGTTACACACACCTAGAAGCAGAGCACAGAGGAGCATGCGCAGTTACACATTTGCACAAAGAGCCGACCTCAAATGGACTTACCACCAAGTGGAAGATAAAAGGGCTACCCTGTGTGTGTGTGTGAGTGAGTCAGTGAGTGTCTGTCTGTGTCTGTGTGTGTCTGTGTGTGTGTGTGTGTCTGTGTCTGTGTCTGTCTGTCTGTGTCAGTGTGTGTGTGTGTGTGTGACCCCATGCCAAGCACTGTAGTCTTACAGGATCTCAGTCCTCTTGTCCAGCCGGGCGGAGTGGACGGCTGTGTTGCGCTCGGTGCTGCAGTGTCCTCAGTGCTCACAGCGCTGCCGAGTCTCGGACTCTTATCACGGAGCTCCTCTAATGAACAACAGGAGGAAGCTGAGCGCGGGGGCAGCACAGAGTAACCCCCCATCCGCACCGCGACCTGGGGGCTTTAGTGGACGTTCCCTCAGTGGGGAGTGTGACTCTCCTGCACCCACAATCGCCACAGCCCACCCCCACTAGGAAAACAACTCAGGACACAGAAAGTTCAACGGTCACTTTTTAATTTTTAGTTTGCAAAACCTAGCATCCATCAAATATATATATATACATATATATATATATATATATATAATACTGCATAAATACTCTGAACACTCAACCACCCTCTGTTTTTTGATAACAATTATAATAATATAATAACAGTAATAACAACGACAATAATAAAAGCGATAATTTATAATAAAGATTATATTAAGAGGGCTGTACAAAAATAAATAATGTCTGGATTGTATGTACAAACACAATATATAATAACAGTCCTTCTCAGAAGGCAGGACACCTGTACTTATGAAGTAGAGGCTGGTGTGCAGTGGGGGCTCCCTCACCGGGGGGGAGTGCGGGGCTCCAAGAATCCCCTCCCCTCCTGTACTGAACAGACACACACATGCTCTCACACGCTCTCACACGCTCTCACACGCTGTCACACGCTCAACACTGCACAAACAGACTATAAAAGACCCATCACAACAGGTATGCGTGACCAAATGAAAAGCAAAGACAGTCTGTATAAAAAATGTAAAATAGAAACACAAGAAACAATCATATGAACATGGCATAAACACAGCAGTGCCTGTGGGCTGTCGTGCAGCGGTCACCGCACGGCCCCGCAGCCCGGCACATAAATAAAGCCCAGAGAATAATCATACGAGGACCTCAGTGGGGGGCAGAGACAGGGTTCGGGGTGGGGGGACTGTGAAGCAGCCCTGCAGTGTGAGCTTCAGCCTGCGGACACACCGACACTGTGCATGTGGATCGGAACTCAGATTTAGACTACATGTTAATTGGGGATCACTTTAGTGACAAACTACTATTTAGCAGCAACTATCAAGACCCATCGATTCAGCTGGGATTGGGAGCCTCAGGACAGCGGCTCTCCTGCCCTCGCTCCGTGGACCCCTGCATCCACTTAGAACAATGGGTTTGGCACAGAACAACACCTGTTCATGTACAGGCACAGGCACACGTACACGCATGCACACACACACGGCAACTGTTTCAGAATCCCACGGTACTGCAGTCCTAACCTCAGAACTCCAATTCTGTTTAAACCGTGTTGCTGCGTCTCTGAAGACTGAGCACCCCTTGCAGCCACGCTGGGCGCCCCGGTGAACCCAGGGCAGCGTCAGATGGGCAGAGCAGGCAGGGGGGCAGCAGCAGTCTGTGCAGTCCGCTGAGAGGCTGAGAGGATGGGGCCTGGCTGCAGCGCCGGCGGTGTTGAGGTAGCTTGGGAGCGCTCTAGGACTGGCAGGTGCACAGGTGCTCTCTCAGCCAGGACACCGCCCAGAGCAGAGCCAGGGCCGACACACACTGACACTCACACACTCACACTCACGCAGAGTACACAATGCACCCAGCGCACTGAGAGGAGAGCAGGGCCCGACACAATCACGCCCTCGCACCCCCACACTGCATTTGCATTCATTTGCTGTCTCTGCTCTTGAAACTGAAGCTCCCACAGTGCACCGGGCCGGACGCAGCCCCAGAACCTGGGCCTGGCAAGTCCCGCATGGCAGCCCAGGATGGCTCTCTCGCTCCCTGCGGTTCTGTAGTTTAACACTTTATATATAAAAAAATAAAATATAAACTGTAAACATTCTTTTCTTTCCGGAATGTAAAGAGATTTGATCTAAATATACAAATGTTTCTGTATTGATTTATATAAAACAGTCTGTATGCGAGTCAGTAAAGTCCAGGAGGAGCAAAAATAAAAACCGGTGGCAAGAAGAAGCCCAGAGACGGCGTGGGTGCGTTGGGCAGTGGGGCGATGCTCTCTGAGGAGCGCTGCAGCAGAGCCACGCTGCGGGTCTCCATCTCTCTCCATCTCTCAGTCTCTCAGTCTCTCTCCCTGTCTGTCTCTAGTGGCAGGCGGCCAGGTTGCAGAGGTCGAGCAGGGGGCGGGGCTTCTCCGCGGGGGGGCAGCTGTCCTGGGGCAGCACCCGGCCCTCCTCGCTCACGCACCGCAGCAGGCGCTTGCGGAAGCCGCGGCCGCAGCTCTTGGAGCAGGACGACCAGTCTCCCAGCAGCCACTGCGGGCAGGCGGCGGGCGCGCAGCGGCGGGAGCCGGGCGGCTGCAGCTCGGGGGCGCAGTCGGTGGAGGGGCGGCCGCGGGGGTCCAGGCACTCCACCAGGCGCTGCTGCACGCCCCCTCCGCAGCTCCGGGAGCAGGGCCCCCACTCCCGCAGCACCCAGTCGGCCGCGGCTGTCTCCTGGATGGCGTTGAAGGACACGGCGGGGCGCGCCGGGGCGGGCCGGGGGGCGAAGTAGCTGTACTTGACCCGCGGCCGCGGGGCACTGCCCACCGACAGCACCTGCACCGTGAGGGGCTCAGGCAGGGGGCCGAAGCTGCGGATGCGCTCCAGGGCGGCGGAGGAGCCGCTGTAGCGCAGCAGGGCACCGCGCAGGGACACGTCCGTCTCCAGCGTGGTCAGCGTGTACTCGCCGTTCAGCAGGTAGGCACCCCCTACCCCGCGCAGCGCCAGGTAGCTGTTGTCTTGCTGGGAGCCGCCCGGCGCCCGCTGCTTGATGTCGATGTGTGTGGCGCCGGCAGGGATGGTCACCACGTCCTGATAGCCCGGCCTGGGGGAGAGGAGGACAGAGGTCACTAAGGGCCGCTCAGAGAGATATCGGTATTTAGCGAAAGGTATCGCAGGGTTGGGCCTCCAGCACCAGCTGTCCCGGCCCACCCAGCTGGCTCACAGTGCTAGACGTCGGGGCTCGGGGCTCACCTTGCACGGTCCAGCGACCCCGTGACCTTCTTGCAGGTGGAGCTGTCCCCCCCGCACACGCCGCACTTGTCGAACTTCTTGCTGGAGCCGATGACGCGGTCACAGCCGGCCTTGACACACTGGCCCTGCACGCACACCGAGGTGGAGTCTGGGCTGCAGGGCGTGCCGTCTTCCACCTGGGGCAGAGAGAGAGAGAGAGAGAGAGAGAGAGAGAGAGAGAGGTCAGTGCTGCACACCACACAGACAGCAGCCCCGCCCCCCTCACAGCTACTGAGCAGTGAACACACACGAGCCTTGACAGGCCGCTCAAATGACTGGTTTTGTTTTTAGAAAAAAACAAATAACAAATCAAACAAGACTAGCTGTTGTATCAGCTTCAAAGCCAGAGCGCCCGGCCCTGCACCGCCCGCGCTGGGTTAGTAATCCAGAGCAGAACAGGCCGACTCAGCTGTACCAGGACATCTGCTTGTTGCATTAGAACATATCGTACTGAAATATCATTATTACTACTAATAATAAACTGTATTTGATATAGCGCCTTCAAAAGCAGCGAGAGAGTGTCCTGTATCCTCACCTTGGGCTTCAGGATGAAGAAGTAGCCCGTCCCCTTGGCGCGGCACACCAGCTTGCAGCGGTCCTTGGGCGAAACCCCGGCGTACTTGGGCACCCACTCCACCGCCGGGCCGGGACCAAACGACACCTGCGAGGAGAGCTCGTTGTGGGCCAGGCACTGCTCCTCCCGGAAGGACAGACCTGCAGAGAGCGAGAGAGAGCCTGGTCAGACACCCACCTCAATAACCAAACCCACGGCAGGACTTGTGGCAAGCCGAGCCCTCTGACGGGCCGCTAGCACAAACCACACCGGCAGCCAGCCAGCCAGGCAGGCAGCGAGAGACTCACGGGGGGGCTCTTACCGTTGTTGTCGGGGCAGGTCTGGGTGCTGCAGGAGCGGTACTGGATTCTCTTGCCCTCGCAGTACTTGCCGCCGTTCTTGGGCTGGGGGTTATCGCAGTCGCGGTAGGAGTACTGCACCCCCCCCCCGCAGGTCCGCGAGCAGTCGCCCCACGGGCCCCACGCGCCCCAGCCGCCGTTCACAGGGATCTGAAACACAGGGACCACAGCCAGTTACACACACAGCCCCCAGGCAGGAGAACCCCCATCACCGCCCAACCCACACACTGCCCAACTGCCACCTGTACAGAACATCTCTCCCTGTCTCCAGCGTGAGTGTGACGTCATTATTTACATTACAGAAGCGTTCCTGCCGTGTCTCCTGGTCCGGCACTAGCCAGAGCTCAGAGACATGGCAGCCCAGTCCTGCAGGCGCTCACCTGGTGCAGGGCGGCTTGGCTCTTGGTCAGACACTGGCCGGCGAGGCAGTGGCTCTCCGGGCCGCAGGGTGTGCCGTCCGCCCAGGGGAAGTTCTTGGTCTGGCAGACCAACAGCCCCCCGGCGGCTGTCATGGTGCACCACAGGGCGGAGCAGGTGGTGCTGATGTCCGGGCAGTGCCGCGACTCTGGGCCGAAGGTCAGCTGGCACTGCCGGTGGGCGTCGTACACTGAGCCTGGCAGGGTCTTGGGCAGCGGCTGGGGCTTCTGCGGCTTGTCCAGAAGGCACTGGCCTGAGCAGGGCAGGAAAAGGGCAGGGAGTCAAGGGGGATGTGGCACACACACATACACCCACACACTCTCACACGCTCTCACACACACCACACGCACTCCACCATGACAAACAGAGAAGCACACACGGAAAGCACCGTTTAAACATTATGCTGAGTGCGCTCCACTCACCATGACCGCCGTCCAGGAAGGAGGTGACCATGAGGGCACTGCAGGGAGACCAGGGCTGCAGCTGGTTGAGGTTGGACAGTGTGGACGCCATCATGTGGGAGCTCCAGTGGATGCCGTTGACGCCGGCACAGTGCTTGGCATCGTCGTGAGGCATGTTGAACACGTGGCCTGCAGTGGGGGAGGAATATGGTAATTCTCTGCACACAGTGTCAGCACAGTCAACAACATAGTATGCCAGTGTCAGTGTGGGCATCAGTGCCAGTGCGTCAGTGCGGACGTACCCAGCTCGTGGGCCACGGTGAAGGCGGCCTGCAGCCCATCGTCCTCGATCACAGAGCAGCTCCTCTCGGGGTCACACATGGTGCCCACGTCCGCCATGCCCAGCGTGTCGCAGGAGTGGGAGCCACACAGGTCCTGCGGGGAGAGAGAGACGGCACAGGCGGTCAGGTCAGTTTCCCGTGTGGGCTTTAGCACAGACCTGGGGCTCAGCCGTGTTCCGTGCGAGTGCCACGCCGTACCTGTCTGGTGAAGAGCACGGCCGTGTCGTAGTGCTCGGGGTGACGGTCGCTGGTGGGGTTGTGCTGCCGTTGCCACTGGCAAAAGTTGCGCAGGGTGAGGGCGGCGTTGGTGGACACGGCGGGGCCCCCTTCCTCGTCCTGCACCACCAGCAGCTTCACCACGGCCAGGCTGATGGGGTTGCGGATGGTGGGGTGCCGGTACAGCCGGGCCGCAACCGCCATCACCGTGAGCAGGTAGGGCCGCAGCCCGGCGCCGTGGAAGTCCGCCATGGAGCGATCTGCCACCAGCAGCGTCTCCACGAAGCGCGGGGTGGACGCGAACCGCCGGGCCCTGAGGGGAGCTGCGCGAGAGAGGGGCGAGGACAAGGGTCAACATCACTGTGGTCGGCGGTGCAGGAATAAGCTCAGCAGATCAGTTTTCAATAACCAGTAACGGATGCAACCGCCCGGGCCAGGGGGAGTTATGAGCGAGCAGTGAATTGTGAAGGGTCTGTTGTCAGGCAGGGGGCGCTGTGGGTCTCACACTCGCTGACCTCGCACAGAAAACGCATTCAAAAGAAAGAAAGGCAGAGTCCGTGCCCCTCTCCTCTCCTCTCCTCTCCCCGTAATGGAGCCGCAGGATGTGACGCCGGTGCGAGCCTGCCAGGGTTCACCGTGTGGCACCGCCAGGGGAGGGCTGGGGCTGCGCTGGGCTGGACTGGGAAGGGGAGAGTGGCAGTGGATCCCATCTGTCAGAGACCGGACCCGGCTGCGACTGAACCAGCGCCCCCCACCGCACCTCTCTCTCTCTCTCTCTCTCTCTCTCTCTCTCTCTCTCTCTCTCTCTCTCTCACAGCGAGCTGCGCCTGAGCCGGACGGCACAATCTCTCTCGCTCACTCTTCCGTCCGAAATCCTCTGTTGCAATTTACAATTTATGATAGTAAATATTAATATGTTTAATAATAATAATAATAATAATAAAGTCTGTTGAAACGCATGACAGAGAGAGAGTTTTGCTTTGGCAAAACGGATGTAACCTTGTCATGCCAATAAAGCTCTTTTTGAATTTGAATTGAATTTGAATTTGAATTGAGAGAGAGAGAGACAGGAGAGGGAGATTCAGCTAAAGTGTGTGAAACACAAGGGAAGACGATCTGTCGGCTCTCACCGACCTAAATAATATAATATAATATAATATAATATATAATCCACGTCCTGCCCAGGTCCTACGGAAAGGCTGTATATCAGCTGCCAGACAGCTCTGCCTCCGGACCCTCTGAGGGGACACAGCCCGGGACAGGGGGGACACAGCCCGGGACATGCCGGCCGGTGTCAGTGCAGTGCCCAGGCAGCAGGAGAAACGCCACGCCTGACTCTAATACCGGATACGTGATG